>NC_043006.1:61213114-61308114 GCF_006345805.1 Octopus sinensis
CTTTGTCGAAATTTCAAACAGTCTATGGTCTTGTTGTCTATATCGAAACGCTCAGATAGTTTTCAAGACTGAATGGTAGACAAAAAATATTTAATTATACACAAAGATTGTTAACTAACTAAAAGTATTTTTAAGGAAACATACCTAGTACAAATCTATAGTCAACTCCTTATATTCATTACAAAAGATATACTTCCATGCACTCATTGACTAATGATTGTATGAATATTATGTACCAAAATAATTTAGTACATAAACGACACTAGCAGAAATACCACGCTCCGAGCGGTTTGGTGAAAGCCACTCGATAATATTTCCATATTTGATTCCCAATTCTAACAATTTTTTAATGTTTTACGTCTAATTATTTCTTTGTATACTAATGCTCACTTGCTTAGTAAATATTGGTTTCATTATTTTATGAGTCATATTCTCTCTTTTTTAAAGAATCAATCTCTTATTTATATTTATCATTAATAATTGGTAGAACTTACTTAGGTGTGCATAGATAGATAGATAGATAGACAGATAGATAGATAGATAGATAGATAGATAGATAGATAGATAGATAGATAGATAGATAGATAGATAGATAGATAGATAGGTAGGTAGGCAGGTAGGTAGATGGAGGGAGGGATATACACCCACTTACACAAAAAGTCTGGTGATGTGAGAAAACATGAGAATGACTTTTTCAAATATACCCAAATTTAAAATGATCTAATATAACGATATCATTCATTCAGCATGTGTTGAAATATGCCAAAACAGTTTAATTCCACTCAAATATATGTTACTTTACATATAGTTTATGTGTTAATTCCTTTTACTGAAACTTGCTACAATCATATTTTGCTTTAAAGTAGTATCTTCTTGTAGACAAAATTGTCAGCAATCATACGGTTTCCATTTCTCTCAGCCAATATTTTTACATTAGCCTAGATAATGCAACATACAGCTGGCCATGTCAGAAGAATTATGTCGGAAGATATATTCTAATTTGTTTAAAAGTCTGCCCCTATGCCTTGTTGCACATCAAAGCAAAAGCTGGCTTGACAGGAAATTGTTTGCGTGTAAACGGAAATTCTATTTCTTGAGATGCACGTGGTATTCTTGAGATTAACAGAGTTGATCCTAGATAAGGACCGGAAGCAATCCCAGTCTTAATAACATGATCATGTAAACTGACAATGATATAGCGTGTGCCATTACAATGCCCATTAGTAGCGTCTACATTTCTCAGAAGCCTTATGCATCCCTTTTTATTCAGTTTGCGAATTTGTGATGGAAACACTGATGATGTAAGTTTCTTGATGAATTAGAATGAGTACAGCGTTTCATTATCAACTGTATCTGAGCTTCTGTATATTCTTAGCTCACTAGGCATCCTGGCCAACAGAAGATCATTCACAAACTGTGCTGTTTCATTTGTTGGTGTAAGGATGGTTCTATTTGCAAGTCACACAGGATTTGTGAAGTTATTTTTGAGGTCAGCATATGCAAAATCACATAGATATGAAAGTGTGCCTCTTTTAATGCAAGGGTCATTGGGTGGTCTGATTTTGAATTTACCTAGGCTTTGTTCAACAGAAATGTTACCATTTCCTACATGAAGAAGGTAAGTAGCAAACTCTCTTTATCAAAATGACCTTCTGTAAGAAGTCTTCGTTTGGTTGCCAACTCCACTACTTCCACATGACCGCAAAGAAAAGATCTCTTTAGTGTTGCATCAACAATTTGTGATCTGATGCCATTATTTTGAAGTAGAATATATTCTCCTATCGAGATACCCTATCCAGTCGGTCATGTGTATCAGAAATAGAATCTTATCTGAATCTCTGCATATTCAAGCATCTGTTTAAGTCTAAGGGATGATTTCTTCGACTAAAAAGGCAGTGCTCCAGCATGGCCAAGTCAACATGACTGAAACAAGTAAAAGAATGAAAGGATATATATATATGTATATGTTTGCGTGTCTGTGTTTGACCCCCCGCCCTCGATTGACAACCGGCGTTGGTGTGATTAGGTCTCCGTAACATAGCAGTTCCACAAAAGAACCGAAATATTAAGTACTATGGTTAGAAACAATAAATTCTGGACTCGATTTATTTCAGTCAAAAGACTGAAACAAGTAACAGAATGAAATCGTCTAACTTTGGTATGCCGAACATTTCACATCCAGGTGTTCTCTGAGGTATGTCACTCCGTCTGTTTTAGGGTTGCAAGGGAGATCATCAAGAAGAACGGTGCGAAAGACGTTGCTCTATTCACTTTTCAACACTAAGTTTATATATCTATTCCTGCTGGTGTTGTGTAGCAGGGCTTTCTCAGAGACAGACTATGCCGCATTGAGAAGGTGTATGCATTGATCACATAACTCAAACTTCTTCATGTATTCTTAGATAGATCCTGTCGATATTACTGTGTCTATGGAAGTTTCTAGTTGATGTCAGAATCGTATGGGTTTTAATTTCTGTGGAGTGGATTTCACTTTAAGACTAGTCAAGTAACCCACATATTATAATCAGCACTGGTACTAAAAATGCATTATGGAATATTGTCTTGTTGTGAGTTCCGACTGCCATATTGTGTTAGTCTGGTGTAATATTGCCGGACTTTCCTATCTCTATTCACAGCACATTCGCATGATAACTTTTCATCAATGATCAGGTATTTGTAGCATTCTCTGTGTGGAGCAAGACAAATAATGAATGTCGAGGCACAGTTTTGGATCTGGTGGATTGATTTCCAATTTTGACGAACAAATATGAACATTTCTAATGGCCAACTTCCATTCTTGTCTCAGCTGAAAGTGTTGTTATTATCTTGTTTTTCATTGTTAACAATTTTAGCATAAATCTTCAGGCCATCCACAAATAATGTTTGGGATACATTAACATCTCAAGTAGATTGTAAATCCTTGCATGCAGCCATTTAAATTTTGCTGCAGGAATGATAAGCTGAAAGTGTAAAAATTGTTGCCAGTTCTACAGCAACTAATATATGTGCTTTTGACATATGTAGACACTTCAGCTACGAGTGGAATGATTTTCGACGGTGTTTTGTTTTTTCAGATAGTACTACGTTCTTCATCGAAAGCTGCTCGACACAACTGCACATTCTCTTCTTTCTAACTACCTTGATCATCAGTTGTCCCGAATGAATAGTGTGAGACAGCTTGTGTACTAATACCAAACTATTAGGTGTCTTCAAGGTGCCTTTCCATAATACAGTTTACCAACAGCCAACGGTGAAAGATTCTGGGTTAATCGGGCTTATTTTACTGCCGATGGTTGTACGCTTTTTCTTTTTATTCCCGAATTTTTAATAGAATAATTCAATGTCTCCCTGGGAGGAAATAATTTATGTTTCCTTCAGGTTTTGTTTTCCATACATGCTGCTTCGTTTAGTTACTTTATTTCCGTGTGCATTGTTGATTTCTCCTAGGTGTTCTTTAAGAATGATAGCCGTTGCATGTTTGAGAGAATTAATGTTCTAGTAGTTAGCACCATACGATAACTTTAAATATTTTAGCAGTTTAATTTCCTCTTAAATAACTTGTTCAGTGATAGTTTCCAAATTGGAGAAATTTTTTTTTACACACTGAGGTCATCTATGTTGACTCAATAGGATTTGGAGATACATGATCAGTGCCGGATTTTAGTAAAAAATGAAGCCCTGTGCTACTTAAGTTACGAGGACCCTTACGTGGTTATAAAGGCATGCATGGTCGGGAAATTAATCCTACTTTTGGTGTGGGGTAGGAAGATAGATGTGCTTAAGAATAGCGACCCGTTGATCGAGGGCCTAAAAACAATGGTAAATCAAGCATTTAGTGATAGCGTCAAAGCTATATTTACATTATTTCTGATATCTCTTGTGGCAAATTTTTCGATAGTTCTCAGTAATTTGAGACAATCAATTAGCATCACGAAATCTAGCATTTTTTTTTTGCAAAGTATGATGCTTGTTGCATGAAATATTATTTGTCCACTTTACACTGAATTTTTTGTAGTTCTTCTGAATGTAGGCGAGAGAAGAGAACCCTAAACATCCGGTGTTAGGGTTAGGCGTTAGGGGTTAAGGGTTAGGGGTTAGGGGCTAGGGCTTAAGGTTAGGGTTTACGGTTAGGGTTTGGGATGTGTTACACCGAAAACGACTGGTGTACTTATTCTTTACCAGCGCCAAAATTAATACCATAGAAATACGTAGAGGGCCGCACAACAACGTGTCGATGGCTGCAGCTTCTCCGTGCATCTGGTACCTTTTAGTACGCATATTTATTGACTCTCAGTTGTGTTCCAAAAGTATCATGTAGGAACTTTCCAAGTGCACGTTACCAAGATGGCGACAAAGCGCAGGTGGATGGCTGGATTCTGAGAACCTTCAGAACTAGAGAGAAGGAAACCACAATAGTCCTCTGGAAGACATTCATCTTCAGCAGCCTGGATTACTACTCCCAAGTATGGTCACCCCACTGTGTATAATTAACTGCTGAACCTGAAGCAATCTGCCGAAACTACACATCGAAGATCGTCTCATTGCAATAGCTCAGCTACAGGAAAAGGCTTAAAGAACAATGTTTCTCCTCCCTGGAGCGAAGGCAGGGCACATATGCAGCAATATACATCTGGAAGGTCCTGGAAGGGATTGTGCCAGATTTTAGTACTGAAAGCCACACAAATGCCAGAACGAGTCGCCACTGCGCAGTGCCAAAGATCCCAACGTCACGCTTCAGGACCAATTACTTCAACGTCCTGGGTTTCAAAGGCCCACAGATTTTTAATATTCTCCTGAACGGCTTAGGGACCTACACAATAACCACTTCATGTTTGACAATACATTTTACCGTCAAAAATCCGGAATTGCTATGGGTACAAGGGCAGCACCAGTCATTGCGAACTTAACAATGGGATACATGGAAATAATCATTTACCAGGAATCTCTATCAATCTTTGGAAACTCCCTCTCTCAATACATAAAAGAGAATTGGAAACGATTCCTAGACGATTGTTTCATTCTCTGGAATGAAAACATAGATAAACTCCTAAAATTAAAAACCTATTGAACAGCATAAACCCAAATATGCAGTTCACAATGGAATACAACCAAAAGGAGCTCCCGTTCTTGGATATACTAATTAAAAAATTAACCTTAAAATAGAAACAGACATTTTTTACAAAGCCACAGACGCCAAACAATACCTTCTTTTTATTCATGCCACCCAAGACACACTAAAACAACATCCCCTTCAACTTGCAAGAAGGATATGCACAATAGTGTCAGAACAAAATACCAGGAACTTTAGACTGCAAGAACTCAAAAACACCCTAATTGACAGACATTACCCAGCTCAACTCATAGAGGATGGGATCAGACGTGCAACAGAAATCAACATAGAAACTTTAAGAAAAGTTCAACACAACAACACACCTTCCCCGAAAATACTACCTTACATAAATACAACCCCAGAAACAAAGAAGCCTTCACCATCATCACCCAGAATTTACCAATACTTCATAAAAACCCAAAATTAAAGGAAATTCTAAACATACACCAAATCATTAAAAGCTACAAACAGCCTAAATCACTTAAAAAGATTCTCACAAAGGCAAAATTGTCTTCTAAAATTACGGATGCAAAGTAAAAAAATGTGGTAGATCGAACTGTGCAACATGTCCTAACCTATTGAAGGATCAGAATTCTTCTTTAAAGAGGGACAGAAATTTAAGATCAAATCTAACTTTACTTGTGCCTCTGAAAACATAATTTATGTTATTAATGCTCGGGCTGCCACCAAGACTACGTGGGTTCCACGGGACTATCACTCAGGCGCAGATGCACACTGTATCGACAACAGATTGCATTCCCAGAATATAGAATGATACCTTTTAGTGAGCACATTGAGAAATGCGCAAAGCAACTACTGCCACAATTTTTAATCTTCCCATTTTACCAATGTGCTTTGGATCATCAACACAAATGAGACTGAACAAGGAAACATTCTTCATTGAAAAGTACAACCATCCGAACATACTGACACAGAGAAATTAACAAGGAAAAGGGAAAAAAAATTTTAAGCGATTATCTCCCCTACACCGGAAAAAATCACTCACTACCTCCCCTTATTAGAAATCTCCTGGAAATAAAAAAAACGATAATTCCATGCAATATAAACATAACGTCACAAGAAATTTGAAAAGCTACACGCGAAACCGGTAGTTTCTTTAAAATTTTAAAATTATGTCATTTTAAGGAAGGGGAAAAAAAATTTTTCCAATATTCTCCAGACATCTTGACACAAATATATATATTTTTTAACATTTAAGCCTTCTGTCGTTTTTTCACACTTTACTATTTTCTTATATATTCACCCACGTGCTTTACCAAACAAACTTTCTTATATATATATATATATATATATATATATATCTATATATATATAGATATATAACGACGGCTCTCTTCAGTTTCTGTCTATTAAATCCTGTAAGATGTTACGTGGACGTAAACACACCAACATCGGTTATCAAGCGATGGTGGAGTCGGTCTTTAGTCGAAGAAATCATACATATATATTCATACATATATATGCATGTATATATGTATGTATTTATTTGTGTGTCAGTGATTCTCCACCCACCATCGTTTGACAATCAATGTTGGTGCATTTACGTCACCGTAACTTAACGGTTAGACAATAGAAACCGGTAGAATAACCATTTGTTTTTAAAGAATAAGTCCTAGAATCAATTTGTTCGACTAAATGCACAGTGCGCCAGCAAGGCTGCAGTCAAATGGTAAACGATTAAAAGAATGTTTTATATATATATATGGGTAATATATCTATATATATATATATATATATATATATATATATATATATATATATATATATATATATATATATACATTAATATATTGCAATACAAAAGTATTGCTATCCAGTAAAACAAAGCAATATAAGTTTAAACTTTTTCTCTGTCCTCGTTCTTTTAACGTCTTAAGCGTTCAGGCGAGTTTACTGGGTCTGATGTAGCAACCTTCAATCTAGTTAAGAAAAACAATTAATCAAATTTACGTTAACAAACGTATTTGGGATATTTAGAAACCTAGGTCCTATATTTTTCACATCTGGGTTCTACATTTATCTAATCTTCTTCCAACTGGCAAGATGAAATTCTGTATATTCGCCGCCCGGAAATATCATTGCCAGTATATACACACTGAAGATTTTCTATAGTCTTTTACATTATCGATTGCTATTTCCAGTAAATATTGGTGCACTGTTGCACCACTAATCTACACACAGACACACAGACACAGACACCACACACACACACACACATACACACACACGCACACACACACACATCTATATATATTGGAAACTGTGTGAGACCCTTGGTTCAGTTAAGTATGTATGAAAAAAGAAAAAGAATAACTTCAGAGGTAGTTCTAATCAGTTTAATTAATTATTTTAAAATATTTTATTATATAAATTTAACACTTTAGGTAGTAGATTTAGAGGCGAGAGGAGTGGCTACGAACTAACATGTAGAATTTATATCATAAAATATTATATATATATATATAAATTAATAAATAAAACATATGTATATATACATACATATATGTACGTACCTAACTCCACTTGTATATATACACGCATATATGGGTACAGGAGACCAAAAAACGTCCAACACAATGAGAAACGAAAACATAAACACAAAACCAAGGAACTGGACATTTTTCTTAAACAACAAAAAATAGAGTACAGGACAAATAACACAAGGAAAATTCCCCTTCTTCAGTCGCCATGGTTTCATCTACTCTGCGTTTCGAAGGTGAAGGCGATACGCATCTTCGATAGACACTTTCCTTCCAGCGAAAAGCAAATTAAATAAAATTTGAGATTTTTGCGGAGGGGTAAAAATGGTAACAAAAACAGGACAGTAACGACAGTACAAAATATTAGCTGTAAAAGACAGGACAAGGAGAATAACAAGACAAGAAGGGCTGTTAAGCCGAAAGAGAAAAAGTATTACGAACGCTATTTTTGAGAACGGCAAAGGAGCAACAGAAAATGCCGTCCACACTTCAAAGAAGTCAGGCCAGAAAGACAGTAGCAGAGCTCTCATCGCGGGTCAATGACGGTGGGGGGGGGAGAGCAAGAGAAAACGAGAGAAAAAAGGGAATTGTTGTGAGGAAACCAGAAAGAATGAAGAATGAGAGAGACGGAGAGACAGTAAGGTAGAAGAAAAGGAAACCAGAAAGAATGAAGGCTGAAAAAGTGAGGGGGACAGAAAGGTCAAGAGTGCGCATCATTATTAATATCAAGAACAATCTTACTTTGAAATGGATGCATTCGCTCCGTCATATAATAAATTAATAAATAAAACATGCATATATACATACATATATGTACGTACTAACCTCTACATGTATATATACTCGCATATATGGGTACGTAGCACCAAAAAAATCGTCGAATATATAGGTAGAAAGATAGATCGATAGATAGATAGATAGATAGATTGATAGATATATGTATGTCTATATGTATATATATGTAAATAAATATCTATATATTAATAATAGTAGGAAATATGATTCCAAAATTTATAGGGAAAAATCAATTTAACAATTTTAAATCAAATTTCACAATATAAAATATACATATAAATATATATATAAGTTAGAGAAAAACCTCTATTAGACAATTCAATAAAGAAAGATGTTATTCCAAACATATAGGAAACATATACTATAAAGAAAGCCTTATGTTAAAAATCAATAAAGTACAATAAATAGTAAATAGTAATAGTATTTACTATTTATTGTATTTTATTGATTTTTAAAATAAGTTTTTTTTTTATAGTATTTGATTTCTGTATGGTTTGAATAACATCATTCTTTATTCAATTGTTTAACAGTGGTTTTTCTCTCAATTATATATATATATATATATACATATATATATATATATATATATATATATATATATTATATATATATATATATATATATATATATATATATATATATATAGTTAATCCAAACAAGAAAGCACAAAAAACACAACAACTCGAGGACGTGGAACAAATATAGTATTATTGGACGCTCAGGAAAGAAGGAAAGAAGGAGGGTTTAACGTTTCGAGCGGAGCTCTTCGTCGGGAACATAGGAGAAGGAAAGATCCAGTGAAGGGAAGACAGAGGAAAAAAAATCGCCAACGGTACACACGAGGTCATATTTTGAAAGACCGGCATAATAATGTATATATATATATATAATATATATATATATATATATATATATATATATATATGTATGTATATATGTATATATATATGTATATATAATATATATCTGTATATATAATTATATATATACATATATATATTTATGCATGTATGTATATACATATATATATATGCATATATATAGGCATACATATGTATATACATATATATATTTGTATGTATGTATATGCATATGTAACATTGTGTATATCTATATATTAAACATATCAATAGCCAGAGATGACTTGGATATGTTCACCTCCAAAAACACATCAAGGAAGAACAATCAGATTTTATTTGATGTGATTAATTTATATACGAGTATACCTCGTAAATATTGCCTGGACCAATTTCCGGAAGATATTCCAGAAAGGATCAGCAACGAATTTATAATTGAATTCGTTGAATTCATCCTACAAAATAACCTCTCCCACTCCATGTTTGACAATACGTTTTAAGACAAAAATCCGGAATTGCCATGGGCACTAGGGCAGCCCCAGTCATTGCGAACGTAACAATGAGCTATCTGGAAATAATAATACACCAGGAATCTTTAACTACCTTTGGGAACCCCCTTTCCCAATACATAAAATATAATTGGAAAAGGTTCCTAGACGACTGTTTCATACTCTGGAATGGAAACACAAACACGTGAAAATCAAAAGACTATTGAACAACGTAAACCCAAACACAGTTCACAAAGGTGTACAACCAAAAATAGCTTCCATTCTTGGATATACTAATTAAAAAAATCAACCTAAAAAGAGAAATGGACATATTTTACAAAAGCACAGGCGCCAAACAATATCAACTATTTCATTCATGCCACCCAAGACACACTAAAACAAACATCCTCTTCAACATTGCAAGAAGGATATGCAAATAGTGTCAGAAAGAAATACCATAGACTTTAGACTCCAAGAACTCAAAAACACCCTATTTGACAGATACTACCCAATTCAACTCATAGAGGATGGAATCAGACGTGCAACAGAAATCGACATAGAAACCTCAAGCAAAGTTCAACACAGCAACATACCTTCCCCGAAAATACTGCCGCACATATCTCCATACAACTCCACAAACTAAGAAGGCTTTACCATCATCACCCAAAAATTACCAACGTTACATAAGGACCCCAAATTAAAGGAAATTTTACACACACATACGATTATTAAAAGGCACGAACACCCGAAATCACTAAAAGAGGTCCACACAAAAGCAAAATTATTTTCCAAAATAAGGAATGCAAAAGTGAAACAAAATGCGGTGGCCCAAATTGCGCAACATGCCCAAAACTTATAGAAGGACTAGAATTTCTTTTCAAGGAGGGACAAATATTCAAAATCAAATCTGACTTTACTTGCCCTTCAGAAAATCGGATTTATGTCATTAGATGCTCGGGCTGCCACCAAAACTACGTAGGGTCCACGGGATTATCTCTCAGACGCAGATGCACTTTGCATCGAGAGCAGATTGCCTTCCCAGAATACAGAATGATGCCCTATAGTGAATATATTGAGAAATGCGCAAAGCAACTACTACCACAATTTGAAATCTTTCCATTTTATCAATGTGCCACTGGAACGCCAACACAAGTTACATTAAATAAGGAAACCTACTTCATTGAAAAATATAAGCCAAAGCTTAAACATTTCTGTCATTTTTAAATAAGGAAACTTTCCTCATTGAAAAAAATATAATGCAAAAGCTAACCACTTTTAACATTAATAAATCATTAAAACCTTGTCTTTCTGAACCAAATCATGTTAAATTAATAAAACCTAGTCATTCCCAACATATTCTATTATCTCCCTTACACCGAAAAATCCCTGATTACCTTCCCCTGTCTGGGACCGTCGTACTTCACAACATTGCGAAATGATGACACAATATAGGTAAATAAATTTGAAAAATTTGTAAAGGAAATACGAAACCATTTTTTTCTCCGAAAACAATGTTACTATACTCAAAATTTTATAACATTTTTGTAGCATAACGATTTAAATATATTCTTTAACCTTTAACCATATAACGCAAGCGTTCTGTTTTGCCGCTCTATTTTGTCTTTTATACATCCAACCACGTGCCGACTCTTTCAGCTATATATATATATATATACAACTTGTATACACACACAAACACACACACACACACACACACACACACACACACATATATATATATATATATATATATATATCTTGTATACACACACACATATAAGGTAAACAGTAATTGGTGAAATATCGATCAGCAATAATTGACTAACATCGATTATTACTTTCTAATGAAAATAAATTTGATCTCATTTAAAAGCTGTTTCTGCATCCATTGTTCCACAGTATTGCTACTGAAAATTATGAAAATAATATTCATCATATTTGGTAACACATCCGATCTGGAACATGGAGCTTCATGAGAGTAAAGAAAAAGACGTAATAGAAACGAAAAGAAAAGAAAAGAAGACTATCAAGTAGAAGAATACGGCTTAATATATTTCAATAATACCATCTTGCGTACGTGGCGCTTTAGGATGTTGAGTAAATGGCTAAACTTAAAATATTAATTGGTTAATTATTTTTTCTATGGGTGTAACAGGGTGTATAAGTAATAAAGAAAGTAAAATATAAATTATACCATATCAGGATACGCAAATAGGTCTAGAAAAATAGGGAGTGATAGTGCCATAACGTTTTGAAGTAATCATAATAGTTCTTAAAATTATGTAGATAGTAGTAATTAATAGTTTATACTAATAAAATGCTCATCAATTAATTACAATTATTCACTTACTGTTAATAAAGACCAAACACCTATTATAAAGACCAACCACCTGTTGCCCGTAATGAGATTGACCAAAGTTCAACTTCCGATATAACTGTTAAGTTAAACTTAAAATCAAAGGGCACGCTATTAAGACCGTTATTCAGGAAGATATAAATGAATAAATATAAACGTATGGAGATATAGTATATGTTGTATCCGCTTATGAAGTTGTAAATGAACACAAGCATGTAAACAAGCACCGTGTGAAGGAAAGAACAGCGCCCAAGGTGTCATTAAATCTAGAAATGTCCCTATTTGGACAATTGGCGGTTTGTGGGGAGAGGGAATTTGGACAAATGCTTTATAAAATAAGAGTGAGGAATTAGTAGACAAAGAAAGTAAATTAAATAGTAGGAATGCCTAACTTCTGCACTAACAGCCACAGTACCGAAGCAGTGGTCTTCCTAGTCAAACAACCAGTAATTGGTTAAATATTCCTAAACAGATTCATCCTAGTGGGCCGATGGAATAGTATAAGTAAAATCTCCAAATTAATTAAATGATTACAATTTAATTACTTGCTAATTGCTACTATTGTTGCCGATGCAGGGCCATACTACAGTTTACTTAATCATACTTAGTATATATATTATTATATTATTATTATTACTAACATTGTCGATATATCAACCCTTGTTTGGGTGCATACATATAGGGACTACCACAACTGCACTTCCATGCATGCTTTGATGCGCCTAATAACAATAATATTTCATAGGAAAGCGCCAACTACTATACAAAGTACAAGCAAATACAATCTAAAGAGTTGTAAAGTTAATATTAAAGTGTTAAATTTTGTTATACGGGGTTGGGAGGTGGAATGGGGATCCTTAAATGGGTAAATCTGATAGGTCACAAATAAATGGCGGTAGGCCCATGCTGCCTGAAATTAGGTCCAGAATGAAATTAAGTTAAACAAGCTAATGCATGGTGCGGAAAGAAAGTTAGTTGCAAATAAAGCCATTGCTAAGGTGGCAGGTTCAGGCTCAATTTAGGTGGGGGGTAATTGTGGGCGAATGAGTATTTATGTTTTTTATTTTCCAAATTAGGTCCATATATATATGTGTGTGTGTGTGTGTGTATGTGTGTGTGTGTGTGTGTGTGTGCGTGTGTGTGTATCATTTGTATTACAATCCAATGTCAGTGCATGTGTGCGTGTGTGGGTAGACGCATACTGAATGTAGCCCGTCGTATATATATGTACATAAATATATATATATATATATATATATATATATATATATATATATATATATATATATATATATATATATATATATATATATATATATGTATATATTTGTGTGTCTTTGCTTGTCCCACCACCATCGCTTGACAACCGATGCTAGTGTGTTTACGGCCACGTGAACTAGCGGTTCGGCAAAATACAACGATAGAATAAATACTAGGCTTACAAGCAATATGTTCTAAGTCAATTTCTTCCACTAAATGTGGCCCCCATCATCGCTGGGCAACTGATGTTTGTGTTTTTACATCCACATAACTTAGCGGTTCGGCGTAAGATTCAGATAGAATAAGTACTAGGATTAAAAAGAATGAGTCCTAGGGGAATTTCTTCGACTAAAGGCGGTGCTCCTGTATAGCCACAGTCAAACGGCCGAAACAAGTAAAAACTTTGTTTTTTTCTCTTTTACTTATTTCAGTCATTATACCCTGACGTTGTTGGTGTACCACCTAGAAGAATTTGTTGTTGAACATATCGACGCCAGAATTTTTTCTCTGTTTACTTGTTGTAATTATTAGACTGCGGCCATGCTGGGGCAACACGTTGAAGCATGTTTTCCCGACTGTATGGAACCCAGATTTTTCCTTAAGGCGGCTCTCTTTTCTCCTTTGTACTTGAGCACCGCCTTCAAAAAAAATTACCTGAATATATTGACCCAGAATTTTGTTAGGTGATTTTCAACCAGCGCATGAATTTAGAACTAGAAGGTATCTGAACATGCTAGAAATATCAGACAAATTTCTTCAATTTCTTTTAATAAAAAATATCAGCCAAATCTCTTCAATTTCTTTTAATAATTTCACATAAAGATAAATGGTAACCGCGTTTGTAAAAGAAAATAAATTATTTTCCAATTTCCAATCTTTAAGTAAACAAAAATATATTAAAACGAAAATAAGAAGTTGAATAGAATAACTGAACATAAGACTCTTTATCACTCAACTGAAGATCAATTTCCTTTCTTTCGCTGCCTACCTGCACAATAGAAACCGTACAAGATCATTTTCATTTCTTTCCTCTCTAACTTCAGAATAGAAACTCTAACTTAGCTTTTACTCCGACATTTTCTTTTCTTTCACATTTACCATATAATAATGTTCGATGTTGGTGAGTTTACGTCCCCGTATGTTAGCGGTTCGGCAAAAGACACCCAGTGAATGAGTACTACACTTACAAGAAATAAGTCCTGCGGTCTATTTGTTTGACTAATGGCAGTGCTCCAGCATGGTCGCATACCTTCATAATATAAACCGTAGACGATCACTTTCGTTTTTTTCCCTGCCTACGTTCCGAATAGAAATCGTAACATAGATTTCACTCAGGCATTTTTCTAGGTGTCGCTCATACTACATCAGAATTTATGAGGTTAGCTCTCATTTTCCTATCTCACTTCCTTAATTTATTCAACTCAAACAATGACGGGTGTTTCTGCTAGTATATATATATATATATATATATATATATATATAGAGAGAGAGAGAGAGATAGACAGACAGACAGATAGGCAGACATATATACTACGTAGATTTAACTTACCTAGAATTACCATCATTAATACATACGTCTGAATAAATTTTGGTAGCAACCACACTTATTCCCAGCCCAATAGTTTGAAAGCAATAGCATATTTAAATAGTAATTGCTTCAATTGTAATAGGTTTTTATATCCCCTGGTTACTAGTTTTAACCACTACTGTTGATTGTTTATAATCTTAGGAATTCGTGGTAATTATATAGATTTTGATACTTCAGTTTTAAAATAAGAAGTTGTATTTTGTTTTGTATTTTTGAAATAGCTAACTCACATTTTTCTAAAATGTAGTTGTAATTGCCAACACCCTGCCAATCACTACCTGGAAATTGTAGTTTATCAATTGTGTGTGCATGTACGTGTGTACGTGGGCCGCACATGCCTGTGTCTGCGTGTGAATATATATATATATATATATATATATATATATATAATCTGCTGAAATGAATTGATAGGCCCATATATATCATGCAAAGGTACATCTTTTTTTTCTCTGTTGAAATTATACTCATGTCACCTAAATGTAAATTTAATGTACACATTTTAATTAAATCATTGAGTGTTAATTTAAAGAGCTGTAATAAGCGAAAATGATCAATTTCTTAATAATAAACAATTATCAACTTCCTTATATCCAGTTTCTTTCCTTGTTTTAAAGGGGTATAAACTATATGCTTAATATATACCTATTGTTTTAAGGGAATTTCTTTCCCCTACAGTCATTTATTAATGATTCATCAGTGGCCAGCGTACAAAAAACCATATGGGTTAAAAATGTATTTATAAATATATAACTATAATTAAAAGTGCGGGGGGGGGGGTAGCGCCGGTTAGTTGGAAATAGAGGTGAAATTATTACAAATCTCTTAAGTTAGCGCTCTGTTTACCACAAGGGTGTAATGGAGGAAAATGGAAAAAGCGAATTATAAGGATATTGTGGGCAACCATATATCTCAAGAGTTCATGTTTTGTAATATTAAAATATTTCGCATATTTATTTATTTATTTATTTATTTTCGGTCAGTGTAACCTACTGATAATTCTAAAGCAATTTTAATATTGCAAAACATGATATTAAAAAAAAATCTTTTGTCTATTTTCCTCGCATACAGCCTCGTGATAAACGGAGTGTTAAGTTAAGTGGTTTATATATGTATGTATATGTGTGCATGTAAAATCAATTAATTTCAGCGACGAGACTAGAATTGACACAAATATCACGAACGTTTCCGTTAATGAGTGCCGTTTATCCAATATAACTTATAAAGTTATGCAATACATGCAATACAGGTGACATATAATAACTTTGCTGTTCATTTTCCGTCTGAGATATTCCGATGGAAATGTAGTCAAATTCTGAAATGGATCTGTTATGCAGGATAAATTTATATAACTTCATGGGTGTGACAACAGCATGCAAAATGACCAAAATTAGGCAATTCATCATCATCAACACCGATTGTAATTCCAACGAAGAAAACGGGCATAACTCTTTCTTATATCCCCACCATGAATTTTGCGACGTTTTCCTTCTCAGTACGTTTCTTCTTTCGTTCTTTCTTGTTCACTTCCGTTTTTTTTTCTCACAGACTGGCCGTATTCTGTTTTCGCTTGATATTGAAAGATTGTAAGATAGTACATGCAACAGAAGATTATCCGACTGTTGCACTATCAGAGTATGAACCTTATAGTAGCTCACATGTAAACGCTGTGGATATTAAATCAGATTTATCTCTCATTGCATGAAACACTATCACTAATAGCAGAATATATTATGTATATACATACATAAATAAATAAATAAATACATACATACATACATACATACATACATATATATATCCCTTCTTTCTCCTTCTCTCTTGGTCACTGATTCTGTCCCCTGCCTTCCACCCTCTTTGATTCCCTCTCTCTCTGTCTCTCTTTCTCTCTCTCCCGCGACCTGCTGCTTCTTCAACCATTCTGTTGGCCTTCGTATCTCGACCAACATGTGTCCCCGCTACCGAAACGGTAATTATTTCTACGCCAGCTGCTATGTTGTTGTTGTTTTGTCTCATTTGGTCTAAAGTCGTATGACAACCACCGTATATAATATTTTGTTTATTCATTACTGTTTTCAATTTCGTTTTCGTCTCTTGTATTCACATCCGTCTTGTGCGTTCACATTCCTGTCTTCTACCAAGAAATCTAATGCTTACAGCTTAGTTTTTTTTTTCTTGGGGCTGGCCGAGTTGGAGCAAATATCAGAATTGAACAGCCGAAATTTGCTATGATGATTCGGTGTCTGACTGAAGATTGAAGGCTTCGAATGATTTGTCTGTGTTCCGTGTTCGTCCCTTCCTGTATTTCACGTTCATTATATATAAAAACATTCATTCTTATATATATATATATATATATATGTGACCTGGAACCCACAAGTGTAAACAAGAGAGACAGAGAAAGTCAGAAACAAGGAAAATGCCATTGATATTTGAACACTATATTCCCTTAAAAAATCTTTTCTTTTAATTTTTCTAAATTTAATTACTTAATCCTTACAGTTGAAAAGGTCTCAAAATGGCCGAAACCGGTACTGAAATGTTCTTTATAAAATTATTTTGGTATTTTCTATCTTGACTTGTTTTTTCATATATATATATATAGTAGGTACTGTAAATTTATCCTTTGTGGTCTGATTTTAATTTATATTTGATATATATATATATGGGGGAGTTGTAAGCATGTATGTATCTGTATATATATATATATATATATATACAAAAAGCAATAAAGATTCAAGTCAATTTTAATGAATTTACTTGAATATGGTACCTAACTTAGATGCACCAAAAAACTATACGGTTTTAACAATACAGTAATGTGGGGTGATTATAAGCGAGAAATAAGCAACAAGAATGTTCTTGTTGCTTCTTTCTCGCTTATATTATATATATATATATATATATATATATATATATATATATATATATATATATATATATATATATATATATATATATACACATATATATATACCTATATATATACATATATATATATATAAATTTCAGAATGCTTCCATATCTAAAAATGAAAAATACCATCATGCTTTGTGTTTCTGAATGATCGTGTCCAATTGATCCTTCATTGATGATATTCAGATATTAATATGTCACCAGGAATGCAACATAAGTGCATGTAAAACATGTGATAGTTTAATGTTCGCTTGTATAGATTTTTAAAAATATTCCAACATTTTAATAACCTTATTCTCATAATTGCTTAATGTCACGTCGCTTAATTTTGTATCTGTAAAGCATTTTACATGTACTCATTTAAGTGTTTGGAATTATATAACAGGTTAATGTTATTTGAATATGCAAACACAAAAATTAGATTCTGTAGCGAAACTGTTAAACATTTCTAAATATTTGAGAAATATAATATTAAGTTATATCATAATGCCACGGGAAAAAAACCTTTTAATCTACAGAATTTAATCATATCTGTATTCAGTTTATCTCAACATGCTTGCTTCTGATATTGCTTGTTCAATGCATATGTACATAGCTCATGTCGATGTACAAATAAATGAACACGTTGTTAGATGATTTTTTTTTTGTCACTGACAGGTTAAATCTTATAATTTCAAAAATATTCGTGATTTACGTTAATGACTCTGTGATTGATCAACTATCAAATTATAGTATTGACTCAATCGATTTCCACATTTCTACATATTTGTAGAAATGCTGAGATAGTACCCAGAATTAACGTTTCATTTTTTTATTGCACTCATTAAAATTTCATTTCCGTTGCTGGTGATCATGACATTTCTATAGTATTGATATACTGATTTCCAATTCGTTGCACGGTAATGGTGAAAACAGCCCTGCATGAAAATAGATATGTTTAAGTGATTTGAAAAGTGAAAAAGAACTAATTAAATGTACCACTATGGATACCGACTGAAGGTCATCCTGTTTTTTTTTGCTGCTCTCCATGCTGGGCCTACTCTTTGAAATTATCGTTTGATTGAAACCAATAATCTATTAGCCTATAATATGAAAAACGAGAGACCTCCTCAAGGACATTCTGACATGCAACTATCGCAACCACTAACGCTGAAAAACTGAGCATTGGTTGATTTTCATTTGAAGTAACGGAAGAGAAATTATCTGAAAATTATTTACCCACAGCACTGGTATTTGAATTTTTATCTTCCCCGGAAAGGGTTAATTTTACCGTGACATGAACAGTGCTTTCAATGTTATAAAGGCCACAAGGGTGTACAGGGGCGTTCACTAATGTGAAGTAAAAATTATTTAGAATATTATTCTACTTTTCACGGGAGGACTCAGACTATTAAGCTTAAGTATGGAACTCTATTGGGAAATCAATACTAATCGTGACGAAAGAATAGTGTAGAGATCTTTAAAGTTATATATGAAAGTAGAAATGAAAACATTTCTAAAAAGATGGAGTTCTTAATATCTTGCTAGGAAATATGAATATGAGCAGAAATAAAAATATTGTTTTGCATTTTATTTTTATAAATAGTGGCTTCTAATCTCAAATTACAAAGGAAAAGCTAAATAAATATAATGGACTCAGGAAGGAATCGAGTCATATACTTTTTGCGAATATATTATACGTGTCAGAGGAGCAAATGTAATAATCATTTTATTTCGAAAATCTTCATATTTAGAAAGTAGGAGCAGTGATAAGAAATGATAATTAATTTGAATATTAAATATTTGTCTACATCCTGATGAATTAGTTCTCTAGATTGGTGACCTCAGGCTATGTATGGCTTCAAATATGATGGCTTCAAATATAACCCAATAGATACATTACCTCATTACTTGTTGACATATATATATATACATATAATTATGTTTACATATTTACTTATATGTATGTGTGTATCCCTGTGCCTCACATTACATTACAAAATTATTATATATGCATTAAGTGCGAATATATTAGATGTTTACGTCATATAAAACGTTCCAGTTACACATGTATAACTTTTTTATTGTCTAATGTAAATTGTGTCAAATTCCATAGCAACATGGCACACATATTAGATTAGTGGAAATCTCAGAAGACTGTTATTCTCTATAACATTTATGTTTAAATACTCCAATTATTTTGGTATCGCTAACCACCAAAAGTTTACTAAAAATTTATTAATTGCACTTTTGTTTCTCTGGTCCGTCTTTAGACAATGCCTTCTAGACTCTGAAAAACTCATATAAATGAGAACTGCATAAAACAATGTCCCCAATTATATTTTCATCAAATAAACTATTCCATCTCTGTAAAATACAAACTATATAATTGGTTATAAATCAGAATTTTCAGACAATGAAGTGCATTTTAGAATATTTTTTCGTGAAAATATTTCGTTTTATAGTCAAAAATGTTTTCATGGAAACAGTTTGCTGTGATGGACCTATGAATAGATGGTTTCACCACACAGGACATCCTTGCATGTTGCCTGTCCGTCACATTTTTCGTAAACGGAAGTGATATATTAATAATTATTTTTTCCTTTAAGTTATCTTGATACACATAAAATATGTAGAGAATGGCCCACTTCAAACATATGACGTCCGGGCGCTTACATTGTTTTTCACGCTATGATAACGTTAAAAATGCGGTATATTTTGCTTAAATTTCAATCAACTGACAACAAAAGGACACATATACACACTTTCTATATATTGTTGAATTAGTATGCATTATTTGTATAGCTAATTGCATAGCTAATTATTGTGTCGAGGAGATATCGCCAAGCTTTTGACCAAATTTGATGCAGATTCTCAGTTCAACTCTCACTGTTAATGCTTAATGCTACGATCACGCGCTATATGCATTCCTTCCAAGTACTGCTGCAAACAGCGGGAGTGAGCTAGAACGTTAAAACTAACTGCTCATGCATAGTAGAGTTGAAGGTCATTAGTCTGTGCCAAGTGGCTTCACCTTGCGTGATTTAGCTTCGTTACTATGGCAACAGTCCGGATACTTATTGATCAGTTCACGTTTGGTCAAGAAGGCTTTTATGAATATCAACACGGTTCAATGAAAGGGAGCACCAGGAATGAATATTAAAAGCGTGTTAGAATGGTATTGAGTAATGAGCTGAACACCTTGAACAGGATTGAAACTATAAACTTCCTGGTGGTTCCATTCGTCCTGTATAGCTTTAATGGCAACAACTGAAATTTGAGGGCCTCCAAATTATGGACATAAAAACCAGGAAACTAGTGATATTAGGAAGGATGCGTTATCTAAACTCAGACGCTCACAAGTTCTATCACCCACGAATTTGAAATGTCCTTTAAAACAACCATGATAGGACACTAGATGTACTTTCAACTCTATGTAAGTTCAGTCTGGTAATATATATTCATCATCATGTGTACATGTAAATATATTTTGTGTATAAAATCCAAGCCGTCTTTTTAGCTTATTCACATAAATGTGTATATATATGAATATGACTTATTTCCTTAAGTTTTAACTTCACATACTTCGGAAAAGTCAGCTTGCTCAGCAATATATCGTTCCACACATTCCATCCGCTTTTGGAAACCGGCCAGGAAATCGTTTTTAATCAGCAAATCGATGACCTACTCTGATTCTCTTACGATCTCTATAACTGTGTTAAAACGGCGACTTTGACCTATATTTTCCTCCTGAAGAAAACGATGGAAGTCTGCAGGTGCGAAATCTGGCGGGTGAGGAAGAGATGCCATGCTGTTTTGGGCGAGAGAAGCACGAGAATAGAGCTGGGTGACAGGGCGTATTGTCGTCGTGAAGAATCCAGTTGCTCTCACGCCACACATCCGGTCACTTTCGCCGCATCTCCTACCTCAAACGCCCCAAAACGTCTCAGTAGGGCTCCCGATTGACGGTCTAGCCCCGGGAAAAGAATTCTCGTTGCATCCTCTTGATTTAACTGCTTCCCTGTCGCGCATTTTGAAGCGCCAATGCATCTCGTTGCCGTGTGCTTACCGAAGGATGTTGAACGTCTCTGTAGCAGACGTCCGAATCTTAACGCAAGATTTCACGTTGGCTGCTTATCCCAAATTCAAGCCCATGCGAAAAATCACAACTTGCCAAATAAACACAGAAATGTCACTCAGCGCACTGCCTCATCTAGATGACTGCTAACTCTCATTGCGCACGCGATCGTATGCTGCCATCTGTTAATGCGCTACAGAACTTATCCGGGAACTCATATATAAATATATATATATATATATATATATATATATATATATACTAGCAGTATCACCCGGTGTTGCTTGGGTTTGTTTCGACCCTTTATAATTGGAATTTTCGAAAAGTAAAATTTGTGCATTATGGAACTTGTTATTCCCTTCAAGTGAACATTTTTCCGGTTGAAATACACCGAAAAATGGTGACACATCAGTCAAAAATCGTAAAAAATAGGGATTTTCATAGAAAAAAGCACCTTTTTGATGTAAATAATTTTTGGTGTTAACATGGTCCGATTTGAATTTTATCTACTACAGAATGAAGAGCAAGCCTTCTTCTATCATACTCTCAATTTTGGTTAACTTGCACTGCAGGGTCTCGAAAGAGATAGTGTTAGTTGAAGGCTACGAAACCTGCCACACACAGACAACTTCAGCTTTATATATAGAGATTTGCTACACACTACTTCCCATCATTAATAATGAAACTTCGTAGATCCAAAAGTTAAACACACAGACACACACACAGATACACAGAAGTTGTGTTTTATATATAGATTTCTCATCGGAGATTTCAGGGGAGGGTTTCAAGGAGTCGCTGGCGATGTATCGTGATGATCATAAATCCGGCCTGCTAAAATTTGGTTAAAGTGATTCAAACTACAGACTCAACGCAAAATGGTCACATTTAATTCAAAGCGTTAAAAATGTTATGAAAGCAAAGTACAAACGATTATTACGAAAAAACCCTCAAGGCTACATACCGAAAATTCATTTCTTTGCCGAATTTCTACAATGTTTACGGCGATTCGTTTTTATATCTTGATTTTTTATTTTTCATGCAATTTACGCATGCTTGCACGCGTGGTGAACACAGTTCACGTCAAACAGCTGACTGAGTAAAATTCACTATTCAATGCATGGGATAAGGCCTAAACAAACACATTATGGATTTTTGCCCTTGCGAGAGAAATTTCGGAACAGAAATAGAGCAGTTCAATTTTCATTCGCTTAAGCTTTAAGTGACCCATTTTTGGTGCTTCTACGATTTGTTGGCTAGGAGGAGATGTGCCGTGAAGTTAAACACACAGACACACAAGTTTCATATATATATATATATATATATATATAATATATATATATATATATATATATACTAGCAGTATCACCCGGTGTTGCTTGGGTTTGTTTCGACCCTTTATAATTGGAATTTTCGAAAAGTAAAATTTGTGCATTTTTCCGGTTGAAATACACCGAAAAATGGTGACACATCAGTCAAAAATCGTAAAAAATAGGGATTTTCATAGAAAAAAGCACCTTTTTGATGTAAATAATTTTTGGTGTTAACATGGTCCGATTTGAATTTTATCTACTACAGAATGAAGAGCAAGCCTTCTTCTATCATACTCTCAATTTTGGTTAACTTGCACTGCAGGGTCTCGAAAGAGATAGTGTTAGTTGAAGGCTACGAAACCTGCCACACACAGACAACTTCAGCTTTATATATAGAGATTTGCTACACACTACTTCCCATCATTAATAATGAAACTTCGTAGATCCAAAAGTTAAACACACAGACACACACACAGATACACAGAAGTTGTGTTTTATATATATAGATTTCTCATCGGAGATTTCAGGGGAGGGTTTCAAGGAGTCGCTGGCGATGTATCGTGATGATCATAAATCCGGCCTGCTAAAATTTGGTTAAAGTGATTCAAACTACAGACTCAACGCAAAATGGTCACATTTAATTCAAAGCGTTAAAAATGTTATGAAAGCAAAGTACAAACGATTATTACGAAAAAACCCTCCAGGCTACATACCGAAAATTCATTTCTTTGCCGAATTTCTACAATGTTTACGGCGATTCGTTTTTATATCTTGATTTTTTATTTTTCATGCAATTTACGCATGCTTGCACGCGTGGTGAACACAGTTCACGTCAAACAGCTGACTGAGTAAAATTCACTATTCAATGCATGGGATAAGGCCTAAACAAACACATTATGGATTTTTGCCCTTGCGAGAGAAATTTCGGAACAGAAATAGAGCAGTTCAATTTTCATTCGCTTAAGCTTTAAGTGACCCATTTTTGGTGCTTCTACGATTTGTTGGCTAGGAGGAGATGTGCCGTGAAGTTAAACACACAGACACACAAGTTTCATATATATATATATATATATATATATAAATTGATAGAAATGGCAAAACAGCAAAAGAATGAACGAAATCTCGATATTATGTAAATAGAAGAATTTATTTGAAAATATGAAATGTGACAATTATTCGGTAGCCATGATAAAACTCCGAGTTTTTAATGTCAGGGCGGTTTTTAACTGCTAATTTATTATTTCATGCAGCCATTCCGCTTCATCATTATGCTCTACAGCTCAGTGGGGTTGCTGGCTAAGTCACCGATGACTCGTCGGTTTCACAATGCCACTTGTTAATCATTCTGGGTAATAATCTATCTGGGAAATTTTTTGCTTGTCCATATCATAATTTCATTAATTACTATTATAATCCTTATCTTACTTACTTGTTCACAACTATAGTTTCACTATTATTACTATAATTATAAATTATAATTATATTACTACTGTAAGGTCAAGAAGTTCTAATATTGTCTTTCCTGATTTCTTTAGACAACAAATAATTGCAGATTTACGGCTGTTGGTTTAGCTACAGATGATGCCGCAGTGCCAAATAGAAGAGCGGGCTTGTTGTGTCTACTAACATAGGCTACTCGATTAGTCTGGTAGTTGACATACCTGGCGGTTTGAATGGGAGTGTGGGAGTGTATTTTTGAGAGGAGGAAAAACCTTGTATACCTGACATTTGATCCGCATAGGAACATGCCTATTTTTCTGCAGCCACTATAGTATCCTGTCAAATGAAGAACTAACTCTTCTTATTCGGTTTGTGATTTTCAGGTTCAGTCGTGCATTATCTGAGTACATACTGATAAATTATTTCAGTGCTTTGCACTGAAATAATTTAGTACTTCATATCTAAGCACTTCATATCTAAGCGCATCATATCTCAGCACTTCATAACTAAGCGCATCATATCTCAGCACTTCAAATCTAAGCGCTTCATATCTGAGCACTTCATATCTAAGCGTTTCATATCTCAGCACTTCATACCTCAGCACTTCATATCTAAGCGAATCATATTTCAGCACTTCATATCTAAGCACTTCATCTCTGAACACTTCATAACTGAGCACTTCATATCTAAGCACTTCATATCTAAGCACTTCATATCTTAGCACTTCATATCTGAGCACATTCATATCTAAGGACTTCATATCTGAGCACTTCATATCTGAGCGCATTATATCACAGCACTTCATATCTAAGCACTTCATATCTGAGCACTTCATATCTAAGCGCTTCATATCTCAGGACTTCATATCTAAGCACTTCATATCTGAGCAATTCATATCTAAGCACTTCATATCTGAGCACTTCATATATCAGGACTTCATATCTAAGCACTTCATATCTCAGCACTTCATATCTGAGCACTTCATATCTGCGCACTTCATATCTAAGCGCTTCGCATCTCAGCACATCATATCCAAGAACTTCATATCTAAGCACTTCATATCTGAGCACTTCATATCTAAGCACTTCATATCTAAGCACTTCATATCTAAGCGCTTCATATCTGAGCACTTCATATCTGAGCGCATCATATCACAGCACTTCATATCTAAGCACTTCATATCTGAGCACTTCATATCTAAGCGCTTCATATCTCAGGACTTCATATCTAAGCACTTCATATCTGAGCACTTCATATCTAAGCACTTCATATCTAAGCACTTCATATCTGAGCACTTCATATATCAGGACTTCATATCTAAGCACTTCATATCTGAGCACTTCATATCTGAGCACTTCATATCTAAGCACTTCATATCTAAGCACTTCATATCTAAGCGCTTCATATCTAAGCACTTCACATCTGAGCACTTCAATTCTAAGCACTTCATATCTGAGCACTTCATATCTAAACACTTCATATCTAAGCACTTCATATCGGAGCACTTCATATCTAAGCGTATCATATCACAGCACTTCATATCTAAGCACTTCATATCTGAGCACTTCATATCTAAGCGCTTCATATCTCAGGACTTCATATCTAAGCATTTCATATCTGAGCACTTCATATCTAAGCACTTCATATCTAAGCACTTCATATCTGAGCACTTCATATATCAGGACTTCAGATCTAAGGACTTCATATCTCAGCACTTCATATCTGAGCACTTCATATCTGCGCACTTCATATCTAAGCGCTTCGCATCTCAGCACATCATATCCAAGAACTTCATATCTAAGCACTTCATATCTAAGCACTTATATCTAAGCGCTTATATCTAAGCACTCATATTAATCACTTCATATCTAAGCACTTCATATCTGAGCACTTCAATCTAAGAGATCATAAATATCCAGCACTTCATATCTAACACTTCATATCTGAGTACTTCATATCTGAGCAGTTTTTTTTTTTTTTCATCTAGCATTCATATCTCAGGACTTCATATCTAAGCACTTATATATCTGAGCACTTTATCTAAGCACTTCATATCTAAGCACTTCATATCTGAGCACTTCATATATCAGGACTTCATATCTCAGCACTTCATATCTAAGCACTTCATATCTCAGCACTTCATATCTGAGCATCATATCTGCGCACTTCATATCTAAGCGCTCGCATCTCAGCTCATCATATCTGAGAACTTCATATCTAAGCACTTCATATCTCAGCACTTCATATCTAAGCACTTCATATCTAAGCACTTCATATCTAAGCACTTCATATCTAAGCGCTTCATATCTGAGCACTTCATATCTAAGCACTTCATATCTAAGCATTTCATTCTAAGTACTTCATATCTAAGCACTTCATATCTCAGCACCATATTAAGCACTTCATATCTAAGCACTTCATATCTGAGCACTTCATGTCTAAGCCACTTCCTTTCTAAGCATTCATATCTGAGCACTTCATATCTGAGCACTTCATATCTGATCACTTCATATCTGAGCACTTCATATCTAAGCACTTCATATCTGAGCACGTCAATCTAAGCACTTCATATCTAAGCTCTTCTATCTGAGAACCTCATATCTGAGCACTTCATATCTGAGCACATCATATCTAAGCACTTCATACTGAGGACTTCATATCAAGCACTTCATATCTGAGCACTTCATATTTGAGCACTTCATATCTAAGCACTTCATATCTGAGCACTTCATATTTGAGCACTTCATATCTAATCACTTCATATCTGAGCACTTCATATCTGAGCACTCATATCTGAGAACTTCATATCTGAGCACTTCATATCTAAGCACTTCATATCTAAGAAAATTCAGAACTTCATATAAGCACTTCATATCTAAGCGCTTCATATCTGAGCCACTCATATCTAAGCACTTCAATATCTGAGCACCATATCAAGCGCTTCATATCCAGGACTTCATATCTAAGCATTTCATATCTGAGCACTTCATATCTAAGCACTTCATATCTAAGCACTTCATATCTGAGCACTTCATATATCAGGACTTCATATCTAAGGACTTCATATCTCAGCACTTCATATCTGAGCACTTCATATCTGCGCACTTCATATCTAAGCGCTTCGCATCTCAGCACATCATATCCAAGAACTTCATATCTAAGCACTTCATATCTGAGCACTTCATATCTAAGCACTTCATATCTAAGCACTTCATATCTAAGCGCTTCATATCTAAGCACTTCATATCTAATCACTTCATATCTAAGCACTTCATATCTGAGCACTTCATATCTAAGCGCATCATATCACAGCACTTCATATCTAAGCACTTCATATCTGAGCACTTCATATCTAAGCACTTCATATCTAAGCACTTCATTTCTGAGCACTTCATATATCAGGACTTCATATCTCAGCACTTCATATCTAAGCACTTCATATCTCAGCACTTCATATCTGAGCACTTCATATCTGCGCACTTCATATCTAAGCGCTTCGCATCTCAGCACATCATATCTGAGAACTTCATATCTAAGCACTTCATATCTGAGCACTTCATATCTAAGCACTTCATATCTAAGCACTTCATATCTAAGCACTTCATATCTAAGCGCTTCATATCTGAGCACTTCATATCTAAGCACTTCATATCTAAGCACTTCATATCTAAGCACTTCATATCTAAGCACTTCATATCTCAGCACCTCATATCTAAGCACTTCATATCTAAGCACTTCATATCTGAGCACTTCATATCTAAGCACTTCCTTTCTAAGCACTTCATATCTGAGCACTTCATATCTGAGCACTTCATATCTGAGCACTTCATATCTAAGCACTTCATATCTGAGCACTTCATATCTAAGCACTTCATATCTAAGCTCTTCATATCTGAGAACCTCATATCTGAGCACTTCATATCTGAGCACATCATATCTAAGCACTTCATATCTGAGGACTTCATATCTAAGCACTTCATATCTGAGCACTTCATATTTGAGCACTTCATATCTAAGCACTTCATATCTGAGCACTTCATATTTGAGCACTTCATATCTAATCACTTCATATCTGAGCACTTCATATCTGAGCACTTCATATCTGAGAACTTCATATCTGAGCACTTCATATCTAAGCACTTCATATCTAAGAACTTCATATCTAAGCACTTCATATCTAAGCGCTTCATATCTGAGCACTTCATATCTAAGCACTTCATATCTGAGCACTTCATATCTAAGCACTTTATATCTAAGCACTTCATATCTAAGCACTTCATATCTGAGAACCTCATATCTGAGCACTTCATATATGTGCACATCATATCTAAGCACTTCATATCTGAGCACTTCATATCTAAGCACTTCATATCTGAGCACTTCATATTTGAGCACTTCATATCTAATCACTTCATATCTGAGCACTTCATATCTAAGCATTTCATATCTGAGCACTTCCTATCTAAGCGCTTCATATCTGAGCTCTTCATATCTAAGCGCTTCGTATCTGAGCACTTCATATCTAAGCACTTCATATATGAGAACTTCATATCTGAGAACTTCATTTCTGAGGACATCATATCTAAGCACTTCATATCTAAGCACTTCATATCTGAGAACTTCATATCTAAGCACTTCATATCTGAGCACTTCATATCTAAGCACTTCATATCTGAGCACTTCATATCTAAGCACTTCATATCTGCGCACTTCATATGTGAGCACTTCATATCTAAGCACTTCATATCTAAGCACTTCATATCTAAGCACTTCATATTTGAGCACTTCATATCTGAGCAATTCATATCTGAGCTCTTCATATCTAAGTACTTCATATCTGAGCGCTTCATATCTAAGCACTTCATATCTAAGTACTTCATATCTGAGCACTTCATATCTAAGCACTTCGTATTCGAGCACTTCATATCAAACACTTCATATCTGAGTATTTCATATTGAAACACTTCATATCTGAGGACTTCATATCTAAGCATTTTATATTGAAGCACTTCACATCTAAGCACTTCATATCTGAGCACTTCATATCTGAGCACTCCATATCTAAGCACTTCATATCTCAGCACCTCATATCTAAGCACTTCATATCTAAGCACTTCATATCTGAGCACTTCATATCTAAGCACTTCCTTTCTAAGCACTTCATATCTGAGCACTTCATATCTGAGCACTTCATATCTGAGCACTTCATATCTAAGCACTTCATATCTGAGCACTTCATATCTAAGCACTTCCTATCTAAGTGATGTTTTCTTCTTTCACGGGGAGAGGTAGATTTTCCGCACGATGGTAATGGTATTCAGTTTTACTGATGTTAATATTTAAACTCAAGCGTTGTACAGTTCTTGATCGGAGGAAGGAAAGACGCGAGTTGAAGATACGAGGTCATTTTTTGATAAAGAATTATTTTCGTCTCGCCTTGGAAAGATGTTACTGAGTGGTCAATCATCGCTCCCTGTCAGTGGCCAGGAAAATATAATCGCTATGATAAGTTTCATTATTCTCTATAGATTAATCTTTCACCCATGTTTCAAGATAAATCCGCCAGTATATTAACATTCAGTAACATTTCTCGTTCTGCAAATTTCACCAAAGGTAATATTTTAGTCTTTCCGCACATCATGGATAATGAAATTTGAAGTGTTGAGTGTCAGTCTCATTAACAATGCAGCACATACACAAGAAGAGTTGCCAATAAGTACCAATTATACTTACAAATTAGATAGGCATCTACAACCTCATCTATATATAATTGAATTAGTCCTGTGTTGTGAATTTGCTTCGGAATCATAGCTACCAAGAAGTATCTTGAAAGACATATGCCATCGCTAACTTCATTTGTCTTCTCTGAATTTCCGGCAATTTGGATCTAATCATATATCATGTATCATTTTTAATTACTTCGTCATTCAGAAATATGTATAGCAAAACAAATTGAGAAAATTAATAAAAAAAGAAGAAGACATTTAAAAATGCTTACACAAATACACGTACCCACGCCTAACAGAAACTCTTCCACGCGCACATATTTACGAATAACTACATGTCTGATAATTAGATTACTGTAGCAAAATTACAGCATTATACTGTAGTTTACGATCATGTTAAGAATAGCCATTGAACAATTTACAAAATTAAATGTTTCCTGGAGCTAAATAACAATAACATTCATCCTAATCAGGACTGCCGCAGTATGACAGCATATAATCTTTACTGTAGAGTACTGTTACTGAAAGTCTCTCGTTCAAGAGATGTAGAAATAATAATTATTCTCTTGTTCGAAGGTTATATGGATACAGTTTGTGTATCAAATAGCTAACTTAAGGCGATGGCCTCATGGAGCTAATAAGCGGACAGCTTTTTTCTTATTTTTATAAGAATGCCATATTAGTATGGCGATAACTATTATTTTCCGGGAACGCTGCCGCTGTTCTCTTTTAGAGAGACTTAGTTATTTTAATATTTCTATTATTGAAAACAAGTGGATGTATTCCACCGAAACTAGGTAAATAAAACCATCGAACAGAGATTGTCGGAAGCGACACCTACTGGCTGGCTACGCTGCATTGAAAAGGGGCAATACTCCGAAACGCGTCTGTAGCTGCCGGTCAAGTAGTGTGGAGCGACTGACCTCCCTTGTTCGAAGGTTATATGGATACAGTTTGTGTATCAAATAGCTAACTTAAGGCGATGGCCTCATGGAGCTAATAGGCGGACAGCTTTTTTCTTATTTTTATAAGAATGCCATATTAGTATGGCGATAACTATTATTTTCCGGGAACGCTGCCGCTGTTCTCTTTTAGAGAGACTTAGTTATTTTAATATTTCTATTATTGAAAACAAGTGGATGTATTCCACCGAAACTAGGTAAATAAAACCATCGAACAGAGATTGTCGGAAGCGACACCTACTGGCTGGCTACGCTGCATTGAAAAGGGGCAATACTCCGAAACGCGTCTGTAGCTGCCGGTCAAGTAGTGTGGAACGACTGACCTCCCTTGTTCGAAGGTTATATGGATACAGTTTGTGTATCAAATAGCTAACTTAAGGCGATGGCCTCATGGAGCTAATAAGCGGACAGCTTTTTTCTTATTTTTATAAGAATGCCATATTAGTATGGCGATAACTATTATTTTCCGGGAACGCTGCCGCTGTTCTCTTTTAGAGAGACTTAGTTATTTTAATATTTCTATTAATAATTATTCTATTTACGAGAAATATTAATGCTATCTTTCTAAGTGAACATTTGTTCCTCCTCATCAATCACCAGTTTTACGAGGAATGCCTTTCATCAAATTCGTGCTAATTCCGGACTAAGATATCGTTTTATTGCCCCATTCTTTGATCATTACACCTGTTGTTACTGCCTCAATTACTGAATTTCATTGGCTCTGACAGAAATATGAGTTTATTTGGACCGAATATTTAAGCAAATATATTGTTTGTACCATTCGAATCTAAATTGATGAGCATTTCAACGTAATAAAATTCAGATCTTGCCGTCCATGCACGATAAGAGGGATCCAAATCTATTTTTCATTTTCCGTTAAATATCTCCAATCTCGAAGTTCATATTCGATTGTTACTCTGTTAATATCCATCCTTTTTACTGCGACCATTCTATCGGCTTATCCTTCCTAATCCTTAATTTCCCTCAGTCTTTAATTTCTATCTTGTTCTCACTGAACTTCGCTATTTTTTCTCCCACTTCTGGTATAAATTCCTATCATTTGGTTTTTTTAAATTTCTCTCTTTCATACTTGCCTTTCTTTTCCTCAGTTACTATTCCTTCATCCTGCTGCAAACATCCCCGCTGCGGTCTAAGTTACCAGGGCCTACATTCCCATTCTTTCGTATTGAAATTTTCATCGACAGCAGGCGCCTTCTAATTCCCTTCTTTTCCACGTGTTAACACCAGACAAAAGTTTCTTCTTTCATTTCTCTCACTCATTCTCTCCTTCTCTCTCTCTCTCACACACTCTCTCTTTCTCCACACACACAAAAATACACACTTATACACACAGGGACATGTATATATATATATATATATATATATATATATATATATAGAGAGAGAGAGAGAGAGAGAGAGAGACAGAGACAGAGACAGAGAGGGAGAGAGGGAGAGAGATAAATAGATAGATAGATAGATATCAATTTGCATACGAACATTTTCACAGAAGTTGGCAACTATAGTTTTAATATATTACTATTTAATATTTAAAATTAATATCTAATATGTTGAACCAGAAGCCAATATGAGAGTTTCTCTCATGGTATCGACCGCAATAGGATTTGTTCTAAAACAACATTCACATTTAAGTAGAGATAAATCTTACGTCTCGGTATTAGTATTCCTTCTGTCACTAATATATATATATATATATATATAATATATATATATATATATATATATATATATATATATATATCTTGACAAATTCAGTGGCTGACGGCCACACATTTTGGGTTTGCTACTGGTTTTTTATGTGTTGTTGGCGGGGAGATGTGTCGCTGCTATATCTTGCGGTTGAACGTCCATCATTAATAAGACCAAGGAAAGTCGAAGTCACGTGATCTGGTTGTCCCAGCTCCACCCATCCATATTACTTCCACACCTCAATCTCCATATGACTACCATTCCTTCCTCTACTCCTGTTACCCAGATCACCTTATCAAGTACATACGGCAATACCAATATAGCCAGATTGGACTTCATATTGGCAAGGAGGGATGAACATCCCTCTTTGGTTCATCCAATAATACAATATCGCCCGATGAAATGAATCCATGATGATGATTAACCGAATGCTCACGGATAGTACGGTTTATAATGTACTAATCCCCAAATCATGCGATCTGTGGAAACGTAGGTAGCGATGTATTAAATATTTATAAATTCCGTCCTAGAATTATTCTCATTATATTTATCCTACATTATATCGGTATAACCGTGATGCAACACAAAAATCCTGACTCACTAGTCAGTATCATCAGACGGTAGCCGTTTTCATACTTGATGACAAACCGCAACTCCACCCCACTATTTGGCACATGTAATTGTTGATCCACTCACAGGGATAAACCTCTTCAGGTTTCGAAGCAAAGAAATACTCATCATAATTTTAAACTTTTTCCAAATGAAAAATATATTTGATTATACATATATATATATATATATGTGTATAATATATATATAAATATATGCATATATACATACATATATGTACATACCTACATCTACGTGTATATACACATGCATATATGGGTACAGGACATAAAATAAAACGTTGAACACAATGAGAAACGAAAACACAAATATAAAAAAAAATGGAAACGAACTTTTTTTCAAACAACGGTTATACAAAGCAACCTTCAATAGCAGTGTTTGATAGTTATCTTTTCAAATTTATGACTGATCCAGAGAAAGTAGTTTCCGTTCACGTCTCTGTACCAACCATATTTTCATATCAAATGTAATATTATTTTGAATTTGTAATGAAAAATGGTTCTTCCTCCTAAGCCTGATCATGGGGTTACTTTCTTCGGGTTTGAAATAATTCCTACTTGATAAATTACATCATGTATAATTCGTGCGTTATGCATCCATGATATTTCTGATGCTATTTATAAATATAATGCTACGAGGGACGTTCAATAAGTAATGCCTCTGACCCACTTGCAGTTGTTTGATTATTTATATCTCTATAGATTAAGTGGCAAATTACAGCTCTGAACTTATTGTGGTTTCTGATTTACAGGTGTTTGAACTGAGTCAAATGTGAAATGGAGCCTGTTGAGTGTCGAGCAGTGATCCGGTTTTTGTATTTGAAAGGACGCACACCACGGGAGACTTTTGATGAAATGAAATTAACTTATGGTGATGATGCCCCATCATATGACCTTGTAAAACGCTGGCATCGTGAATTCAAACATGGTCGGAACTCTGTGGAAACAGCTCCCAGATCTGGTCGCCCCCTTCTGCCATTGATGAGGCATCTGTCCGTCAAGTTGGGGCTGCCATTTTGGAAGATCGACGCATAACTATTCGCCAAATAGCCCATGAGGTCAAGATTAGTACCGGGTCTGTGGAAACTATCATTCATGACCATTTGCATATGCAAAAGGTGTTTGCCAGATGGATTCCCAGGCTGCTCACACCTTTCCAGAAGCAGGAACGCATCGAGTGCTTTGGATGAGTTTGGAGATGTGCCAAGGAAAAGTGTCAAAATTTTTCAAAAGACTGATTACACAGGATGAAACCTAGGTCCATCACTATGATCCAGAGACCAAAGCCCAGTCAATGCAGTGGAAGCACCGTGACTCACCTCCTCCAAAGAAGGCAAGGGTGCAGCTCTCCGCTGGCAAGGTCATGCTCACAGTCTTCTAGAACCAGGACGGAGTAGTGATGACATATTTCCTGGCAAAGGGTACCACAATTACAGGAGCCTATTATGCTTCACTTTTGAGGAAATTAAGAGAAGCTATCAAAATCAAGGGGCGGGGCAAGATCAGCAAAGGCATCCTCCTCCTGCAGGACAATGCTCTGGTCCACAAATCGCGTCTCGCCAGATCAGAAGCACAGGTGTGCGGCTATGAACTCCTCCCCCTTCCCCCTACTCTCCTGACCTTGCACCTTCTGATTTTCACCTCTTCCCAGCCATGAAGTTGTTTTTGAAAGGAAAGCGTTTCCCGGATGATGTAGCCTTGATTTCTGAAGTCACGTCGTGGTTGTAGGACCAAGCTGGGGTCTTCTACAAAAACGGTCTTCAGAGCTGTATCAAACGATGGGAGAAATGCGTAACTCTGGGTGGTTCCTATGTAGAAAAAGACAAATAACTGTGCCAAGTTTCGTTGCTCTACTGCTATGGGAAGTGGGTTAGGGGCATTACTTATTGAACGCCCCTCGTATATCGTTATCACATAGTGGAAATATAGAATTAAAACTTTCATTTTCATCAGCTACTTCTACGGAACAACGAAATAGTGAACATAATTGCTGATTACGTGTTACATAGAATATACCTGTAGGATATGATTTCGATGCTTCTCTTACGTATAGATTATATCATATTAAATTATATTATAATACATTATATATATACATGTGTGTGTGTGTGCGTGTGTGTATGTATATGTATTTACGTATGTATATATTTTTGTTGGTATGTATGTACGCACGTATGTATATATATTGTGTTTCCATTTTAATAGCAAAATGCATGAAGTTCGTATAATAAATGAAACCTAACGGAAATTACATTGGCTTTGGCGATAGGAAGAAACAATCACTCTCCATGGAGTGGATCCATGCTTCTATTCATAATTCCAGAAGATTACCAGTGTGTGCATATATACATACATGCATACATATATATATATATATATATATATATATATATATATATATATATATATATATATGTGTGTGTGTGTGTGGTGTGTGTGTGTGTGTGTGGTGTGTGTGTGTATGTGTGTGTGTGTGTGTGTGTGTATTTGTGTATGGGTGTGCTTATGTATGCATATATGTATCTATCTATATATATACACATACACACACACATATATAACACGCACAAGTACACGCACACAAACACACACACTCTCTCACACATATATATTCAAAATCTTTATTGCCTGAAGAATGTCGCAATCCATGGTACTCTTTCTTAGCAGCTATGACGTGAATCAGTAATGCTTAACGAATAAAGAAAATGATGTGTGTCTGCTTATTTTCATACGTGTGGAGAATAGCCATAAAACACGTTCGTGCGTAAGAAATGAAATTTATGTATCCCCAAAAATTCGTAACTTAATGAACGAAAATAATAATCCTATTGAATTATGCCGAACATCGTGTAGTTGACATCGATAAATATTTGATGAAACCACGCAATGAAGTGTTTAACAGATGAGCTCTATATTCTTTTGAGGGGTTAATAATGGCAACATATCGGCCGTTTTTCAGCTAATAAAACTGAAATCTTGTCCATATGTTTTCTATAAATTCATGTTCAGGAGATGTGTTACCATCTTAGATGGTAACTCTCCAATGAGTTACGATAACCATCGTTTTTCTGTAATGCGCAATTTATTATAGAGTTTTGCAGTTTCTCATATGCTTTTAATTTTCATATTTTTGAAATTATTGAATGTCGTTCGCCTGATATAATTCGAATGCCGTGGGCTCATGTAATATATCTTACTGTATCCATTTATTTTGCATGAATACAAACATAAACGCACACATATACACATGCTTAATGACGCAGAAGAATTTCATCTCCATCAAAATCATAGTCTTTAAATTGTTACTTATGAAGAAAAAATTGATGGATCATATTAATCTAATCTAATACAGAATAGTATATTATATCTTTCAGCATTCCGTAATTCATATATATTGAAGCCAGACAAGTATTTGTAGAAACATACGCATTCATGTGTTATATTGTAGGTTGTTACGGTAGCAATTCTTATTCTATCTCTCTGCAGATTAAGCTTATCGCTGCCTTCATTTCGGAATACACATTTCAATTTTAAATATCATCATTCCCCTGATGTGATTGCAGAGAAATGCACAATCCTTGAACGAAATACTCGATTGTTTGTTGAAATATGACCTTAATTGTTTAGTTTTAAAAATTAATAATTACTTTCAAATTGATGTCTATCTCAAAACAGAAAGAACGTGAAGTGAATGTTTTTTTTTATTTATTGAAAATAGCAAAGCTTATTATCATATCATGCGATATGGGTATATTTCAATATAATTAAAGCATTGTAAACATTCAAAAATATTCGCCTAGTCATATATCCAAGACAATGAGAAAGAGGTGAAACTATACAATTCTTAATTAGGAGAGCTGTAATTAAATGACAATGCCGGAGAGATACACAGGCATACATATCCCTTCCACTAATTAGCGTGTGTGTGAAAATTAATATTAGAGTGATATTTCCTTGCGCCTTCATTGCGTATATTTTGATAAAGTATTGGTTTCTACAATTTGAAAAATTAAACTAAGAGCGATGGCTTTCGAATTGTTTAAAACAAAATATATGTTGCAAAATATTTCAAGCAATTTCAGAAGAACAAAGCGAAAACTGTTTGACCACACGAATCTCTCACAGGAACTCACTGAAATATTTTTGTTTTTTAAATTAGTATCATAGCAATTGCGAAAGTATTACACCAATACCTTTGTTAAAATAAATAATTACGTGAGATATTACGAAAATAACATGAGATATTACAATTAAATAATCGGTGATTAACGCTATAACCCTTAAATGTTTGCAGTTAATTTTGAATATGATAGAAGCTTGATATCTGTGAGGTTATAAGAATGGAGTATACCCATTGCAAGATGCTGATATGTGTGTACAGAAGTTAAAATATTCTACACATAATTACAGTATTATTATAAAATTACACAAATTTAGAATAACGGTAATAAAAGGCAAAATCGATATGTAAAACAGTAGACATTAGAGTACAAAAAGGATTTTTAAACATTTTAAACGCAGAGTTTCCGGATGAAGTTCACAAAACATTATTCTGAAAAGCCATTGTAAACCTTAGAATTTAATTATCGCCTATTCTGTCAATTTTTTAACGTGAGATTAAAATATGTCTGTTTATTTGAGTATATATTTTTGTGAGATCATCTATGTTTGATATATGTGTTTGCAATTAGCTATATTTAAGTGTATATTTAAAGGAGGCATGCTGGCAGAGCCGTTAGCAAACCATATAATATAATGAGTGCATTTCGTACGGGTTTACTTTTTGACTTCAAATTCTACCAAGTTCGACTCTACCTTTCATCCTTTAGCACCGGAGACGTTGTAATTGACTATCATCCATCCCCCAGAAAACCATTCATGGCTATTTACCGATAACAGGAAGAAATACTCCACTGTAACTTGCAAATGTTACCTTAGTTCCTTGGACACACATTGGCAATTACCTGGCGAGACGCAGCTTACCTGTACTTGTATAAAACTATCTTCTGCCTATGTTAGCTATGGGAGCAATAGCGTTTGTACTGCGTCTGTTGCCTACATTAAGGTTATTTGTAATAAAATCTATAATATTTATAGTGCACATGAAAGGATGCGATAATAATTATGTTAAATTCCAGGCAACATTGGAATCAGAAATGTAAATTATATGAGGTATTTTCTATAATCTATTTTGTTTCCTATCTATGCCAATAAGAACATATTCAATATCCTTTTCTACTCTAGGGACAAGGCTCGAAATTTTTTGGTGGGCACTCGATTAGATCGACCCCGGTACGCAACTGGTACTTAATTTATTTACCCCGTAATTTGAATTCAGAACGTAAAGACGGACGAAATACCGCTAAGCATTTCGTCCGGCGTGCTAACGTTTCTGCCAGTTTGCCGCCTTCAACATATTCGAAAGAAGTAGATCTGTAACCAGCTGAAAAAAGAACTTCAGCCCTAAAAACACATAGGGATTTCGTTTCTATTAGTTTAAAATCATTGTTTAATTTGCTATATTGGCAGAATTTAGCACTTACTTTTTTTTTAATATTTCTTCCTATAATCTGGTATCTGTGTGGATCGTTCTAGGTAATTGTCCTGCATCGACATTTTTATTCGCCTGTTTATCTCAATGTAAATGTATAGCGATCGATGAAGTGGAAATTTCCTTTGTTCACGCTCTCTCTGTGCGGCTGGAAATTGTTAATAATACCGAAATCCCCCCTAGGCGGCATTTCATATCGATGTGCATTTTCAGCTTTGTAGATGAAAGTAGCTATGTTTATTCAGTTTTTCATTGTATAATTTTAGATACTCACCATGCATGCCACTTATATTTCTATTTTTCTGGAATGATGCATATATGACTCTTGCAAATTTATTTACATTCTGGTGAAGAACTTTGTTTTAATTACTCCTGATCTCTCTTGCTGATTTTATCCGCCTTATCATACTTTCTGCTGTACTCATTATTATATTGATATTATCTTCTTCATTTCATATATTCAGTTAACGTGTTTCCTTTCAAATTCCAATTTCGGGTCGGTACAATTCTTGCTTAAAACTCAAATTATTGTATATATTTCTTTGATGCAAAAAGAAAAGAGGGTTAATAAATTTATCTTTATCCATTTCGCTATTTCGCTACCTTACGGCATATGTTACCTCAACGACAGAAAAGTAATATACAGGCATACCTTACCTTACGTCGTTAATTGATTCTTAAATCGAATTAACTGGTCTCTAGGCTAGGCTTGGCCAAATTTACTTGTCTCTAAGCTAAACCGATAATAACCGTTCCCATTTCTGTACCATATTTACTAATGCATTTTCAATAATACATGGTTAATAAAAACCTATTTTAAAGCTTACAATCAAATAATTTTTATTTTTTAATACAGTACAGTGAAAAAAATTAATCTAAATTTACGAATGCAATTTACGAATAGGCATTGGCGTACCGTCGGCGGTTTGCAATAAGTCAGGGGCCTTTTCTATGCTTAAAAAACAAATTCAGTAATTATTATTGTTTTGCAGTAATAAAAAATGTAAATCATTTTAAATTTACCAATGTGTACATACAATTTGGTGGTTTAGATCGCGGATGTATATGGCTGTGGATCGTCAACATCAAAGTGATTGTAATTACTTTTGTTGTTCGATGCGCCTAAAATACTAGTTGAGGGTTCCTTGAAATGTGTTCTTCTTTTCCACAAGGATTACATTATAAGGAGCGAAAGCATCATGACAAGCACCCATAATCTTGCAAAAGCTTTGAGCATTTGGATCCATATCCTCGAATATAAAATGTCCTTTTTCGATATATGCAAGTGCTTGCTGCATTTTCTTAATGGGGAAGTGACGCGGCTCAGGTTCGCCTTCACTTCATCTTTATATTGCACCTCGTGAAATCCTCCCCCTACAAATCTAATTCCAGTACTTTGCACGCAGTCGCCAACGTTTTGTTGATTGTAACATTATCAAACTCCTTAAAATCATTTACGAATTGCGGGTAAAGCTTCTTCCATACACCATTCATAACCGTGCTATATACATCATTCCATGCTGCTGCTATGTTCTGTACAGCTTTGTAGGTATCGTATCTCTTCCGAAGGTCTTGAAGTGTGATAGACTCATCAAAATCAGTTGCAGTTATTGTTTGAAGGTAGCAATAATTTCCTGATCCATTGACAGCAGAAAAGACGTGGTGGTCGGAGGGAGGTATCTGACGGTAACGTTGGGATTAAAATCTACAGTGTTTTGCGGGTGACCAGGAGCATTTTCTGACATAAGTAAAACCTTAAAAGGAATCCCTTTTTCCTTACAGTACTTCTCTGCTACTAGGATAAAATGATTGAAGAACCAATCTTCAAAAACAACAACAGTAACCCATACTTTTGAATTAGCCGTCCATATAACAGGGAGAGATGTCTTGGGAATGTTCTTCAGTTATGACTTTAACTTAAAAATCTTCTGCACAATTACCACCAAACTTAATGAATGAACAGTCTGGCAATTTTTTCCAATAAAATCCAGTTTCTTCTACGTTAAAAATCTGTTCGGGAAGACACCCGTTTTCTTCAATGACTCTATTTAATGCATTAGGAAATCCCGCTCCTGCTTGTTCGTCAGCTATTGTACTTTCACCATGCTTTTCAATGGAGTGATAACTTCTTCGCTCCGTAAATCGCATTAACTTTCCCTGACTTGCCGTGAAATATATATCTTTCTAATCAGGATATTTTTCTTCAGGTCCTGAAACAAATACAACGCTTTCTCATGAATGAATTCTTGACAAATTGTAGCACGCTGACAATTCAATCTAAGAATGCAAAGAGAAGGCTTACCATTTCTTCAAAGAAAGTAGCCGATAAAAAGACGTAAACAAATCTGAATTCAAAACAATCGCTTGAATCACGAGTGACAACGGCACCTAACGATAGATATTCGAACTCCGAAAGACCGATAAATAAGACAACACAACTGATTTCATGATTTCGTTCACTAAGCTACACTACTTTATGGTGTGTGTCTTAACATTTACTTAACGTATTTTAATATTATTTTATATGCTTTTATTCTTATTTATTGTACAGTAACGTGATTTTATGTGTTTTTCAGGGGTTTCTAGTGATTTTACAATTCCAATATTTGTGGCGAATAGACGTAAAGTCGAGTAAAATGACTTAACTTGATTTTTATTCTTCTATATAATATTTTTGAAAGCCGACGTATAATCGAGAACGACTTAAATCGAAGCTTAGGTATGCCTGTATTTATTAACCTCAGTCATTTCATTGTCATGCATTAAATATATTGCAAACATCATTTACTCTCGTATTTCAACAAGTCTTCCATTATATCAGGCTGGGTTTGAACATAAGATTGTTGATAAATATACTACACCAATCCCCTCACTTGAAAACGCGTGGGTGCACTCACACACAAACATACATATACACATAGACACACAGATATATTTTTTCTACATCAGGAGCAGGCGTGGCTGTGTGGCAAGAAGCTTACTTCTAAACCACATATTCATGGGTTCAGTCCCACTGTGTGGAATCTTGAGAAAGTGTCTTCACCTGTTATATTGGGTCAACAAAATCCCTGTGTGTGGATGTGGTAGACAGAAACTTCACGGAATCCAAGGTTTATATCTATATTGATGCTAGATCACGATTTGTGAAACAAAGGAGAGCTAAACATAAAAATATAGCGACAAAATAGATAGCACTGATCTAAGTAAGCTAATTTGGTCGCTGAAAGATATCAAGAAACTCCTTTCAATATACTGAGATGTTACTAGTAGAGCTAAACTATATAGAATTAGTGGTAGGATCTGCAACCTAGGCGTAGAGGAAATGTATCAAATACTCACTTCAAAATTTAATCTAATAAACACAAAGCAGGAACGGGCATTAGATGCCTTCACGCAAGAAGATATATATTAAATAAACACATACCACTATAATAATAATAATAATAATAATAATAATAATAATAATATTAATAATAATAATAATAATAATAATAATAATAATAATAATAATAATAATACAGACGGGTAGTCATGATGGGTATATGGGCTTCGTATGTGTCACTTTGATGGCATGAACTGCTCTCTCACTCAATAATAATAATAATAATAATAATAATAATAATAATAATAATAATGCCCTGGGGAAGTACTAGGCAGTGGCTTTCATGCCTTCTGATATTATTTGATTGGAAGCATTATTATGTATATTACTTTGTCTTGGTATAAATGTTGGAATAAAGCAAATATTCGGCTTAATACCACTGATTTGCTTCTCATTTGTTTGCCTTAACCAGATGAGCATGTCCCTTAATGGATGACGATATGTGCATGAGCATCATAGCCATGTATTCAGAAGAATTCTTTGCAGTTTGGTAAATTCACCTTTGGAAAAATAACCCTTAAATAACCCATATTCAGGGACCTTTTGAGCGGGAAAATTTTACCTGAGACCCACCAGCAGGATCATGCCCTGTTTATCTTGATGTCACGTACATATGGTTGTGATGCATATGCATGGTATACCCTTATCAGGCGGGTAGTTATGATGGGTATAATGGGCTTCCTATATTTTACCCCAGTGACACTTTGATGGCATGCACTGCTCTCTCACTAAGTAACAAGAAGAAGAAGAAGAAGAAGTAGTAGTAGTAGTAGTAGTAGAAGAAGAAGAAGAAGAAGAAGAAGAAGAAGTAGTTGTAGTAGTAGTAGTAGAAGAAGAAGAAGAAGTAGTTGTAGTAGTAGAAGAAGAAGAAGTAGAAGAAGTAGTTGTAGTAGTAGAAGAAGAAGAGGAAGTAGTTGTAGTAGTAGTAGAAGAAGAAGAAGTAGTTGTAGTAGTAGTAAAAGAAGAAGAAGAGAAGAAGAAGTAGAAGAAGAAGAAGAAGAAGAAGATTTGAGAAACCAAGAACCAAAATAATAGATCAGTTAATAGAATAACTACAATAATATTGGGATCTTTTCGGTTTGAACGGCAGTTTTTTTCTAGCGGTGTCATATGAAATTGTCACCCATAATTATGACCCTAGCATCAATCTATTGCATTTCAATCTGTTTTAGAGTTAGGGTTAGTTAGGGGTGGGGGGAAGGGTATCTTTTTTTCTTCACAAATGTAAATAAATCCAATCTGTTTCTTAAACGAGGGAATATTCATACGGCACAGAATGTCTTTTTACCTCAACAGACGTCGTCAGTGATTGGTTGAAATTGCAGAAATTGAAGAAAAAGAAACAACAAATATCTTACAAACTATAGAATTTTCTCAATAAAGCCAAGAGAAAAAGATGTTTTATAAACACATTCTACCAGTATACGAAGTTTAAAATTTTTTAGTTACCTAGAAATTATGTTAAAAACTGCCGTTCAAACCGAAAAGATCCCAATATTGCACTCTTTGCAACGGGTGGAACAATAAACTGTTAGAATCTCTCTCTATATAAATGGCAGTTTGTCTGTCTGTGTGTCTGTGTGTCCATCAGGTTGTACCCTTACCCTGACCACGGCTTTCAACCGATTCTGATGAAACTTGAAACTTGTGAGGGTACAATTTGCTGCCCAATGTCATAATTCAAAACTAACGCAGCGAATATTTAGAAAAGTTCCCCCAGTTCTGAAAATTTTTTATAAATTCGACATGGGGTCAAGAATCTAAGCTTTTTATTTGCAACACATTTTCTGTTGTAGTTTTCGCAACTTGCAATCGATTTTGACCAAACTCATGGTGAAGCTTAATGTTACCCTAAGAAACTTAATTCTGACATTTTGGGAAATCGCGTTCAAATTCAAGATGACATATTTTCGACAATATCTTTCACAAATTGTCAGGAATTTTTTTAAATTCACAGCGAGCATCATGTCTGCTCCAGGGGCTCTTACATACCCGGGAAAATCCGGGCTATGCTGCTAGTTAATAATAAATCTACATAAACATTTAAACCAATATTGACCTACTTTCAGGACCATGTTTCGCTTCACCTACAACGATAGTAGAGGTGAACCGTGGGTCAATATTCCTACGGCTAGTAATAGTAGCAGCCCTACTTCCCACTGAACACCAAGAAACAGACACTTTATCCAGTTTATTGATCCCTTCAGTTTACTTCGAAACTGTCTAGCGTGGAGAACCTTCATGAAATCGCACCGACCACGATGCTTGGTTACATATCCAACAGTGTGCAGTCGCTGCAGTTAAAACACGTATGTCTGGAAAATATGTTGGGACAAACTGTTAAATAAAATTATGGATGTGAAAATTCTCCATTCGCCTTATCATTATTAATGTTATATACACATATATATATGTGTGTGTGTGTGAGGTGTTTATCTTTGTTATTCACTCTCGCTTGACAAGCGTGTGTTGGAAATTGAGGTCGATAGAAAAAGTAGTTGACTTTTAAACTTTCTGGGGTCGATTTTTTCGAATAAACCTCTCTAGGAAGTACCTCAGTATGGTCACAGTCAGAAGACAGAAAGAAAAGAAAAAAGATTTTCTTCTGTTTTACTCATGCGAAATGTCATCAAATTTAATTCAAGTGAAAAATAAAATCTAACATACGTCTTTATCTAGTTGTTGAGGCTTCGGGTGAATGTACAAGATGAAAATACATTACACACCAACGATTGTTGCTGATTAGATTAGGAAAATCTAGGATAGAAGAAAGAAAAAGGTATATTGAATTGGTCACTTCTGATAAGCAATAAATTACATGGAGTTAATTTGCTGCACATTTGTTGTAAATTTTATATATCACTGCTTAGAAAATGTTTTGTGCTCGTTATTCAGCGTGACATCGCAGTGATGAACACTATCGTTTCACAAAACATGATGTCTTTATTGTTAATATTCTTCCGAATGATTACAAAAGGATTATATATGTGTATTAACGGGATGAATTCAGATAATGACACGTATTCGATTTACATAAGAACTTCATCATACGTCTAAGAATTATGTATTATTTGCGATCAATAATTTTACGTATACAAATTATTTTAGACAATTTTGTAATAAATGCTGCACAACTAAAATCTTAAATGTGTTGGGAGTAATCTTTGACAACTATAGGGAAATGTGAATTGCAAAGGTAATAATACTAGCACATAAAATATATATCTTCTGCTATTAATTATGTGGAATAATGAATTTAACGACTTATTTAGTTTCGATATGCATAGTTCTTTGGGAATGAGGATATCAAATGAACGAGTCTAGCGTAATGAGGAAAATAGACTAGATTAATTACCTGTCTATTTCGATGCATAAAATGAAATAATTAAAATAGTGGTATTATTGCATTAAAATCTATGACCTGTGGTTTCTGTTATAGCACAGGCTTCCATTCATTTACTCATTGCTACATGGAATGTGACTGATATGGGGCCGAGATGACCTTAGATTTAATGTGCCCATTCTCTGAAACATGTCTTCAATACACATTAAATCTAAGGTCATCTAGGCCCCATATCACTACTAAATGGCCGTATGATAATATATAGTATGCTTCAGCAGATCTAGTGATAATAACCCATCTATACATTGAAAGCACTACATAAAGATGGTGAATTGGAATCAATGTAGGATTCCAAGAATCGGGCTAACTTCAACTGTAGAGAATAAAGCATATTTATAACGTTTCCATCTTCATATGTATCATTGAATGTAATCTTTTTTTACTAAATATGAACGAGTACATAATAATGCTAAAATCAAATTTATATTTTCTTAATTTTCTTGAATAACAAGGGCTGCTAAAATTACAATTTCTAAATATCACTGTTTTCTATAATTCCTGTTTATTTAAGTTACAATAAATTTTGTTAAATAAGAGAACTGTTTTGGATAAAAAAAATGAACTATGCAAACGTATAACCTATTTATGCCTTCGAAAGGTAGTCAAATTTAAAACCAGCATTTGCTGAATTTGAAACTGTACAAATCCTAACAATTAACAATGCAACTTGGGCAACGGATGCAGAGATTATGAGAATATGACCTTAAAACGACTTGAAAAACGGGAGCTATCCGTATATGTTACAATATATTTCAACAGAGAGGCGGCTAACTGGCAGAAACGTTAGCACACTGGACGAAATGCTTAGCGGTATTTCGTCTGCCGTTACGTTCTGAGTTCAAATTCCGCCGAGGTCGACTTTGCCTTTCATCTTTTCGGGGTCAATTAAATAAGTACCAGTTACGCACTGGGGTCGATATAATCGACTTAAACCGTATGTCTGTCATTGTTTGTCCTCTCTGTTTTTAAACCCCTTGTGGGTAGTAAAGAAATAGATATTTCGTATGTCCTTACATTCCGAGTTCAAATTCCGCGAAGAGCGACTTTGCCTGAAGAATTAAATACTAGTTGCGTACTGGGGTCGATCTAATCTACTGTGCCCCTCCACTAAAATTTCGTACCTTGTGTCTAGATTAGAAAAGAATATTCATTAAGAAGGTGAGCTGGTAGAAACTTAGCAGGGCGAGCGAAATGCTTTCTGGTATTTCCGCAGTATGTACGTTCTGAGTTCAAATTCCGCCGAGGTCGACTTTGCCTTCATCCTTTCGGGGTTTGATTAAATGAGTACCAGTTACGCACTGGGGTCCATATAATCAACTTAATCAGTTTGTCTGTCCTTGTTTGTTCTCTCTGTGTTTAGCCCCTAGTAGGTAGTAAAGAAATAGGTATTTTGGCAGTCTTTACGTCTTGAGTTCAAATTCCGCCGAGGTCGACTTTGCCTTTCATCTTTTCAGGGTCGTTAAATTAAGTAACAGTTAGTACTGGGGTCGATCTAATCGACTGGCACCTCTCCAAATATTTTAATCGTGTGCCAAGATTAGAAAAGGATATTTATTAAGGCGATGTGGTGGCAGAAACGTTTGCACGTCGAGTGAAATACTTAGCGTTATTCTGTCGGTATTTACAGTCTGAGTTCCTACTCCGCCGAGGGTGACTTTGCTTCCTTTTCTCTGTTCGGGTTAGATAAATTAATTACTAGTTACGTACTTGAGTCGGGTTAATCGAATGGCTCATTTTGGGCCTTTTGCATTGAGTAGAAAAGAGTATTTAAGGCAGCAGGCTGGCAGAAATGTTAGAAAGCTGGGCGAAATGACTAGCTGTATTTATACATTCGGATCGATGAATTAAGTACCAGTTGCGTTCTAGAGTCGATCTAATCGACTGGCTCCCTTCCCCAAAATTTCAGGCCTTGTGCCTAGAGTATACATGAAGATTTATTAAGGCGGTTTGCTGGCACAAACTTCAGCACGCTGGGCGAAATATTTTGCTTATTTTGTCTTTCTGTATCTTCTGCGTTCAAATTTCGCCGAGCACGACTTTTCCTTTCATCCTTTCAGGGTCGATAAATTAAGTGCCCGTTGCTCACTAGGGTCGAGCTAATCAACTGCCCCACCTCTCCAAAGTTTCGAGCCTTTAGCCTAGAGTAGAAAAGAATGTATATTTAGGCAGCAGGCTGGCAGAAATGTTAGCAACCTCATCGACTCTCTCTAAAAAAAGTTTCTAGCCTTATGCCTAGAGGAGAAAATAATATATTTTTACAGGATTCACTTCTATCTTGTCGTTCTTAGTAAAGTATAACGACTTATAATTTGCAAAACAAGACATACTTGACATTTATTCGGTGAAAAAAATAAAATGGCAGACAATATTTTGCGAATATGTCACAGATTTATAAGCAGCTTTCAAATAATTTTGCTCTAAATCTGCTTGCAGCGATGAAAGTCGAAAGGATATTTTGTATAGGAAAATTATATGAATATTAACTAGCTCATTTGAAATAATTTACCGCAGTCATTGAGAGATTTATAGCAGAATTATTTTTTTAAAGAACCAATTGAAAATCCAATATTGCGATGAACAAAGGAAATATCTCTACAACCAGAAATTAAAAATGTTTTTAAAATGTTTGTTCTTTCTTAGCATTTTATACTTTAATGCTGTACTAATTCATGCGAAAAGTTTAGAAAACATATTCTCATTTCAACACAATTGTTTAGGTTTCAGTTGATTATATAATTTATTAACTTGTATTTATGTACAGATGTTGATGGCCTTATGATTACAAATGTATGGTATTGCATGGTGCATATGATTTCATTAATATCTATTTGTTTACTACCCACAAGGGGCTTAACACAGAGAAGACAAAACAAGGACAGACAAACGGATTGTCGATTATATCGACCCCAGTGCGTAACTTGTACTTAATTTATCGATCCAGAAAGGATGAAAGGCAAAGTCGACCTCGGCGGAATTTGAACTCAGAACATAATGGCAGACGAAATACGGCTACGCATTTCGCCCGTCATGCTAACTTTTCTGCCAGCTCACCGCCTTGTGACTTCATTAATATCGGTAAAATGATGGGTCTTGATTTACTCACACATTAAGATAGATACGTTCATTTACATATATAATACATATATGTATACAGGCTGATATGAAACTCCAGATTTACCGTTTCTTTGATGAACTTTTAAACTGTTAGGGCATAGTGTGTACTGATCCCAAACATGATAGTAACTGAAATACAACGATGAACTATTACCTGCATAAAGAAAACATTTTCCACTTGATTACCAACAAGAACAACAGTCGAATGGCTGTATAAAATAGACAATGGGTTTCTAAATCAATTCGTATATAGGTATTTGTGTTTTGTGTGTGTGTGTGTGGTGTGTGTGTGTGTGTGTGTGTGTGGATGCATGAACTGGTGTTAGGGTGTTGCACTTACGGTCGTGATATCATGTCTTAAATTCCTGGAGCTAGTGATGCCTTGTGATCTTCAGCAAATTGTTTTATTTGCGACCACTTGGACTCCTAAAGTCTAGGATACAGTGTACCTGTTTGGGTACCGTTGATTTAATGGAAGGCGTAAGCTAATGCCCAGCACATGCATCTGATCACTATAAACAATCCATTTGTGGCAGTCATTCATCAAGAACTAAACACTCATACGTCATCTTAAACGGGTGATTTCATCATATATATGTCCGTGCGTGTGTGTGTATGGGTATGTTTTCATGCATACATACATATTGAAGACTAGTTAATAATAGTTAATAACATTATGGGGCCCACAGTCTCATACCTACAGACCTCTTATTTATTGAACTAGCATTCTAATTTCAAATCCCACTTTTTAATTCACAAGATACACATTTATCAGTAACAATAGTGTAGTGCTGTTTGTGCCTACTGTTCTGAGTAAATAAACATTTATATATAGAGAGAGCTAGGTAGATATAGATATACAAACACACACATATATATGTATGAGCAGAGACAGTGACAGAGGGGAAGAGATGTGAGACTTGATTATGTAGCCGTGTTTGTGTAATGCGTACATCAGTACATCGGTATATTCGAGATAAATCGAATATCTGCTAGAACAAAACAGGACTTAAATTATGATGTATTGAATAGCATTTTCTCTTTTTTTTTTCTCTTTGCAATAAAATGTCAATTTATAGTTGACTCAAAGGCAATATCGTGGTACTCCGTCGGTTACGACGAAGAGGGTTCCGGTTGATCCGATCAACGGAACAGCTTGCTCGTGAAATTAACATGCAAGTGGTTGAGCACTCCACGGACACAATTACACTTAACGTAGCTCTCCAGGAGATTCAGCGTGACACATACTGGGACAAGGCTGTCCCTTCGGAGTACAACAAAAACAGGAAGAAAGAGTGAGAGAAAGTTGTGGTGCAAGAGTAGATCAGGACCCCCTCCCCTGTCGGTGTCTCGTGGAGCTTTAGGTGTGTTCATTCATCAAACACTCACAACACCTGGTCTGGAAATGAAACCGTGATCCTAAGACCACGTACGTGTCCGTTGCCCTAACCACTGGGCCATTGCGCCGACACAAAGGTACTATACACACACCCATATATATATGTATGTGCGTGTGTCTTTGTGTGTGCGTATGTTTGTTTGTGCGTGTGTGTATATGCGTGTGTGAGTATATAAATGTGTCTTTGTGTTCGTATGTATGAAGTATCGCGCTCTATCGTCAATAAGCTACCACGATGTATATTTGTTTAATATATATTTCTCTTATATCCAATGCTGGTACGACGAAAGAGGGATATTAAATACAAATGCAAATATGGACAGTTACTATAAACCTATACATAAATACACAAATACACATGTAAATGCAACAAAAGTGTAATTAACACAATGGGGCGAATGCAATTTCGCACTTCTCTTTGAAAAATGCATTTTTCAAAATTTTTGTTCCGATTCCTACGTTTTATATGTCGGAGATTACGAATATGCAAAAATAAAATTTTAAAAAAAATTTTACTCCCCCCGACCAAAACCTCTCCCCGATTAAAATTTTTCTCCCAATGTTTTAGATGACGGAGATTCCGAATATGCAAGAAACCACGTTTTCAAAATTTTAAGTTCAATTTGCATATAGGTTTACTCTTTTTTTTTTATTTTATTTTTTTTTTTACTCTTTTACTTGTTTCAGTCATTTGACTGCGGCCATGCTGGAGCACCGAGATATATATGAATGTTTTCCTGGGGCTAAAAACAAGAGTAACATCGTCTTCTATAGGATCGCCACATTTAGTTGATATAAATATTGATATATATATTTTAGAAATAAACGGACAGGGGTAAATAGATAGGCAGATACATAAATAAATGGATGAAAAAGTTTAAAATTTAAAATTGGGGGAGGTGGTGAAAATTGAAAACGTTATTAAACTTTAGCCCTTTATCTTTATAACATTAATTATTAAACATGGTTTGTTTCTCATAAAATGCTGTATATTAATTTACATTAAATAATTATTTACGATTATTTAAGGCAGACACAAGTAAAACGCAAATTCTTTTCACTTTAATGTTTTTGTCTGTATTTAATTTTGATTTGCATATGCTGGTCAATTCGATATGATCTCTTTAAAGTAAACAAAATTAAAAAATTATGGTGGTGAGGAGTGGGTGAAATTTAAAAAAAACTGCATATTTCGTAAACTCTGACATCTAAAACGTTGCAAACCGAAATTAGTTTTTCCAAAAAATGCATTTTTTAGGGAGAGGCGCGAAATTGCATTAGTCCCAACATCCTTTAATAGTTTATCTAGCAATCACACACGCAAAAACGAATGTTCCTTCAATAATAAGATCAGTTATTCCCATGCCTTAAGTTTAATCTCCAGTACATTTGACAAATCAAAATATGGAAAACGTGTCATATGTTACACGAACGTCGAAAATACGCACACACACACACGGATATATGACAGACTTTCAGTTTCCCTGTATTCACTCAGAAGAATTTTTTCCATCATAGAAGGCACTTTCGCAAGGTACCGTTCAATGGACCTGAACAATTGTTATCAAGGCAAACTTCTCAAACATGTATTCATACCTGCGGCTATATGTATACATACATACATACATACATACATACATACATACATATACAGGCACATTTATACACAAGAACATATAGCATATGTGAGTTCGAAACCCATGGCTGTTTGATGACAAATGTTCCCGCTTTGTAAGGGTAATTTACCCAATACATCTACTGTTCTAACGACGTTTATGCGTTCGAAAAAGTGTCATCTTATTTGTATCGTACGATAAATATTTCGAGGCTCATAACAAAATAAGAAATGTTAGTTTGTTTATATACACGTATAGTTGTGCATTTAGCGTTATAGCCTCTTAGTTTGCGGTTAAATTTCCTAGCGGTTAGTTTAGCTGCATATTAAATCACTCAGTCGGAGTCTTTGGGGGCTGTAGCTTCGATTCCCATGGCTGATTATTGACAAATGTTTACGATTTGTAAGGTTAATAAATCAAATACCTCTGCTGTTCTAACGGCGTTTCTGTAAATATATATATACAGTTCTCAGTATATAAATGATGATCTCTTTCATAGCATGAAGAAAATTGACATAACTTCTTTAAACATGTTTTATTCAAGGTCTCGTAACTTTAACACTTCCATTTGGATGTGTCCCTTTCTGTAGAAGAGCGTAGGCTCGAAACGTAAAAGATCTTTTCTATTCTTGAGCATTATACTAATACATCAGTTTGTTTTGTACACCACCTGTCTTCATCTTTTGTTTTTTTCGTAAACTCTCCCTATATATATATAAGTGTATATGTGTACACACGTATATATGTATGTATATTTATATGAGCTGAGAGAGAGAGAAAGAGAGAAAGAAAGAGAGAAAGGGGTGCTAGATTAGGTAGCCGTCTTTGTGTAATGTGCATCTCACCTCAGAACATCTATGCATGTGACATGGATGGAACATTTGCTAGAAAAAAAGAGGACGATAATTATGATGTATTAAAAAATATTTTCTTTTTTTTGCTCTCTTTGCAATAAGATGTCAATTTATAGTTGGTTCAAAGGTACTGTGCACACCTATATGCATGTGTGTGTATACGTGTGTTTGTGTGCATGTGCGTGTGTTCGTGTGTGTGTGTTTGAGTGTTTATGTTTATATATATTGTTATACAATTAAATGCACGAACTACATATTAAGTTGTTTCACATGAAATGTCGCATTATAAATTGTTATTTCAGTCATTTAAAATCACATTTATGTATACCTTGCATTTAATCTTGACTCTTTTTCCCACAGACATTATGACAATGATAACAACCAAAGTATGTTGAATGATTTTCTCGTTTGAGTACAGCCTGCGTCACTCTGCTGCAGAAGCTCTACGGAATATCAAGCGGACCTTTGGTTGACATCAGAACCGTTCACAGATGGTTCCAAACTTTCGTTCATGACATGATAGCCTTCAAAATAAACCAAGGGGTAGGCCAAAATCAGTTATTCGGCATAATGGATTAAATAATTTGGTTGAACGAGATCTGAGAACAAATGTTCGAAAACTTTCATCAGAAGTCTAAACATCTCGCACAACTGTTTTTGTACACCTGTAAAAAATTGGAAGAAGTCTCGATAGAAAAAGTCCATTTTTGCATGAAATCATTACTTCTGATGAAAAATGGATGCTCTTTGAAAACAGCAGGATAACAGGACAGCTACCCAAAACCCAACATTGCAGCCCATAAAGTTAGTGGTCACTGTACGATGGTCTGCAAAGAGAGTTATTCATTATTCATTTTTGCAACAATGAAAAACTGTAGAAGCAGCATCATATTGCCAAGAAATTGATGCATGTATGAGAACTTAAATAAGAAACAACCCAGACTAGTGAATAGAAATGGTCCAATTTTACTCCACGACAATGCATGTCCTCGCACTCCTCAAGCTACAGTCCCAAACTTGCAAAGCCTGAATTATGAGATTTTGCAACATCCTCCCAATTCCCCTGGCAACTCCCCTACTGATCATTACTTATTTATGCATCTGGAGCTTTTCATAAGAAATAAAACATTCTTAGCATTCGGACAGTTTATCACAACAAAAGATGATTTTTTTTAGAGATGGAATATATGACATAGAGAAAAGTTGGGTACACCTCATAACTGAACATGGATCATACTTTGCTTAAATAAATCAGTTCTCTAACACTTCTGAAACATTTTATTATTACCTTTTAAATTCGACATTTCATGTGAAACAACCTAATAGCTGGTCTTTATTTCAGTTTTATTATTATAATCGTATTTTTCTTTTCCGAAGCTCTTAGGTCACACATCATGTTTCCTCTTCAGCAACTCATTATCCCACATGTCTCCACTTGATCTGCTTATTCCATTTCTGGAATTCAAAGAACAACGACTAGCTCTGCTGTTAGACAACTAGGAGCCTCTCCCAAATTACTGTAGTTCATAATTTTAAGCTAATCACAGAATTCTCCACTTGGAGCCCAGTAAACGCATAAGTAAAATTATGTAAACAGAAGCAATAACAATAACTATGATGTTAGCGGGATATCTGGATTTTGATTTCGAAATCACACTGACTGATAGAAGACTGGACTTTAATGAGAATAATACTGTCATGAATATATTTTGAAGCTGAATACTGTCCAATACTTCTTTATCATATCCTGATTATGTACTCTCTATGCTGTATGAAGTCAACTGAAAAGAATGAAAAATTTACCTATCTGGTGAAGTGCCGTTGAATTATTTATTTTGAACAATTTTGAATTGTTAGCTAGATCTGGATCATATCAGAGTGCTAGCATGTTAGGAGCCCGAATTCTAAATTTCTTTCCCTTTACGTTACACGCACGCACTCACACATACACACATAGAGATACACACAGACACACACATACACACACACACTTTAGCACGCGCGCCTGCACACACACAAACACAAGTTCCATAATTGAAAATGAATTTAGCAAGTTTATTTGCTTTATAATAGTCATAATAATATCATTATTAACATTCATTCATAAGTTACATTACATGAAAGTAAATATATTATACATTGTCATATGTGACAGGAGGAAGAAATGTGCAGTAATAGATTGAACAAGTATAGAAATACTTGAAACTAATCAATAATATATCGAGATACATGGAAGGAAGCAAGACGTATGATAAATATTACACAAATATTAAATATCAAAATAGGAAATGTCTTAGTAACGTCCACAAATATTACCATGCTAAACCTGTCCCCCTCAACAACACAAGGAACCACGAATTAGACTAGATGTGTACGGTATACCACATAAAGACACATCATAATAGATTCAAATGCTAGAAGTCATTATTATTGAAAGTCTACCTTGATATACAAAGCCTTTTAATCCCAGCAACAACTGCTTCGTTATACAGCGCAGGTGATAGACACACATGGGGTACAATAAAAATCATGGGTAAGTTATTTTTAGAAACAGTTTAGAAATTTGACAATATTTTGGTTACAATATTGGTCTCACTATCACCTCCACTCTTAATCAACTGACCATCGGATTATCGAATGATGATCACTTGGGTAATATTTACCTCTGTGGATATCACAATTTTGAAGTCGCTCTAGAAAAATCTGAACACTACTCGTAGACGACCAGAAAGAAAACGATGTTGTGCATACAGATAACTGTGGTCTGGTACATTCGATTGCTAGAATGGCTAGAAATTTTGCATGGGCCTTAAGATTCAGACATTTATTGATCTCCGTTCAATGAATTAATTCTTATAATGGTCATTTGCTGATATATATAGATAGATAGATACATGCATGCACACACACACACACACACGCACTCATATATATATATATATATATATATATATATTATATATATATATATATATATATATATATATATTTGTGTGCATGACGTATGCTTGTCCTCATGTAACAATGGGTATTGGTTAATTTACGTCCCCTTAACATAGCGTTTATAGAGAAATTATGAAACTTAAAATAGTTATATTACTACTGGTGTCGTTTTTAATCAACTAAATGGAATTGCTGGAACAAGATTATATTCATACATACACACGAATATACATATATTATATATATATATATATATATATATATATATATATATATATTATATATATATATAGATGTGTGGGCATATATGTGCTATATATATATTTATATATACATATAATATATTAATGATAATAATATGACAAGAAAATAATGAATAAAACCTCGATATGATGTAAATAAAGGAATTCATCTATATATATAATATCTGACAATTAATTGGTTGCCATTATAAAATTCAGGGTGTCGGATATCAGTGCGGAAATCTGATCCGGCATCTCGTCAGTTATTAAGGCAAACAAAACTGCTATGAAAACGACCGTTAAATAAAGGGAAATTACCCGAATATGGAGAAAGTAAAAATACTCGAAGGTAAACCCACGCTAATAGAATACGTGCTTGTGCGCATGTAAAAACATGCACATGCGCGCACGCACACCCGCGTGCATGTGCTTATATGCATGTGTTCACTCACACACGTGAAACACATGCACACCCACACATCCATACATGCATCCATACACATGTAGTACACGTATACATACACGCATAAACCACACATACGTGCAAAATTATGTTCATAAACACATCTCTATACGCACATACACAAATATGGAGGGTGAAAGGTAATGTACAGAAAAATATATAAAAATATATATATAAACACATGCATATAAGCACATGCACGCGGGTGTGCGTGCGCGCATATTTTACTGTGAAATTAGATTTAATCCTAAATCTAATTTTTCCCTGTAAGTTTGAATTTATTCCCTAATATTATTATTATTATTATTATCATTATTATTATCATTATTATCATTATTATTATTATTATTATTATTATTATTATTATTATTATTATTATTATTATTATTATTATTATTAATATTATTATTATTATTATATATATATAGATAGATAGAAAGATAGATTTAGATATATACATATACGCATATATATGCGCGTGTGTATGGGTTCTTGAAATCTATTCTCTGTGCTGTGTATCTGTATCGATCAAACTATTAATTATTATTATCTTTCTTCCTATAATACAAACTGAAGAAATATTTTTGCAATATATAGTGAAACTTTCTATCGTAATTGGAAATTCTATATCTGTACATCTGCCATTCTCTTAAAGCATTAACGTATCGAGAAAAGGATTATGCGTCAAAACGATCGAATCTGTATGATATTTACCCTTTAAAAGTTCGACCCAATAAATTTTCTGTTTAAGATTTCTTTCACAGACATCTTTGTATTCAGTTTTCTTTTGCTCATTTTCAATGCATTCTTTTAATCTTATTTTGTTTCACGTATACATTCTATATTATCTATCAATAGAAGGGCGATCAATAGTCAAATCGGTAACATTTATATATATTTTTTCTTGTTTATATTTTCTTGGTTTTCCTCACCGCAGGATTTTAGGTAACCACCATTCTACATAATATGTCACGAATTATTCTAGATTATCATCCGTTTAGCAGATGCAGAAATTGCTTTCAACATTACTTTTTATGCTTTTCTGTTTTCTTTCGATATTTTTGTTATCATTAATTCATTCCATTATATTATGTATTATTGTTTTCTCCTTTCACATGTCCACATCAATAATATATTCTATTTTCACATCCGTTCTTTTGCTTATATCAAGTCAAGTTACTGGAAATATAATATAAATAACAAAATGAATGTTTCCATCAATAATATAAAGACCCTAAGCATTGACGTTTTCCTTTATTGGAGTAACTTCTATTATATCCAGTATACTTCAGAGCATTGTATGTCTCAGCAGAGTATATTTATTCATGGTATATCGTATTTTGTTTTATAACAGTCGCCATCTTGCATAGTGGAATCTAAAGGCTGTCACGGTGAAATTTGCTCTGAAACATTTTTTCTTTGCTGGCTAATATATATACGAATATTATATCATTGGTGTTTCTATTTTAGTATTCCCTAACTGACAATGAATTGGAAATTGGATTTAAACGTAATATGATCTCGCTACTGCCGCATTCCATGTAACATCTATATATTGAATAAAGGTGTACATTGGCGGTTTTTGTTGTATTGCTTGTTTTTGTTTAGCTCCGCATGGATTCTGATCAATGTGACTATAATGCTATACTTTCGGGCTGTGGCCACTTTCCTTGACTTTGTTCTTCAGAGTAAATCCCTATTTTGTGTGGTTAGATACATTTTTGTAATAGTTAAGCTCTGGGATAAAGCCAATTCGGTTCCTGTATGTAAACTGTCGATCAACCATTTCCTGGTTCATAGGTACTTATTGTCACAAAGCGGTTAATATTTACTTGCTCATTCTTTGAATTTTGCAAAGAAATATCAATTATCAGACTGTGTAAAAACAAACCTGGAAATGACACTAATTTATTGCTCGGAATGCGATAGAAAAATATATCTCTTCTTCAACTCAGTAGCAAAAAAAAAAGACGCAGAGAGCATAGAAATTACGGTGCACATATGACTATTAATAAGGTATCAAGTATCTGTACCATTGAAAACGACTCATTTCTAACAAATACCCCGTAATACAAAATTATCCACAGTATATCATTTGATTAGTAATATTAAATAGCAATATTATATCATTTGATTAGTAATTTTAAGTATCAATAGTATATAATTTGATTAGTAATTTTCAGCGCCTTTCCACAGATATTAGTAAACATCTATAATCGCCAGTGATGTCTAAGTTAAGTATTTACTTTATTTTTATTTTTATTTACCAATTCAACCTTCGTGAAAATAATGTTGCTGAAATACCCATAGAATAATCTTGTTGAAAGTATATCAATCATGTATGTGTTGCTTACGTCAATATATAACCTCAAAACAATTATATATGAATTAGCCATAACTTACGAGTGATGGCAAACTGTGATATATTCTTACTTCAATGGTTAATAAGGCTAAAATCCGTGTACGATGCTTTAATATACTTGATGTTTAATGTATTATTTAAAAATAAAACGACCAAAGAGAATAACAACACAAAATGTAAGCACTAATTAGAGAACAACAAAATGTACTATAGAAGCACTGTTGGTAAAATGTGATGGGTGATGTTGAGATGATGGTTTGTACGAAGCAGTAAAGGAAATTTTATCAATTACATTGCTCAATATAAACAAAATATGAGACTAGATTTACCAAACGAAAGAACACTTGTAAGCGATAGTGGCATTTCAGTCATCCAATATAGAATATATAGAGTAGGAAAAACACGGCTCTGTTGTCTGAGAATAATACCAATCTATTTTGAATGTTATGAAACATGAAGCTGACAAGTGTATATGACAAATATATTTCTTTAGAAAAATTAGTACGGGGATGGACGTTCATGGCATTGAGTAAAAGAAAATACAGGAGGATCAGTTACTTATGATTTTCAACATATTCCACTCTGATATGATTCACGCACTTATTGTAGCAGTCCTCCATATTTTCTAAACCCCGAAAAAGAACTCAGAATGTGGACCTCCAACGAGACCTATCACGACACCCTTAAATCCAGGAATTTTTCATCCCCCCATCGTAATGAATGTGACATTAGACTTGACACACATAGGTGATCTGTGATGTAACAGTTTATAGTTTGCATTTTCACGTTCAAACAGGAAAGAATCCACAGATAATTACTGCTTCGTCAATCGTTCCAGAATAGCTCGATGGACCTGATGTTGACTCGTCAATAAATATGAATAATGTCTCAACAATAATTCATTTGTGTGAAGGAGGCAGATTAACCATCCGAAGTATTCACATGTAGAATGTCGTTTCATGCACAGTAATCTGAATGAGCACGTGAAAAAACTCTCCTGGTAACAGTATACAACTGAAGTGAAACTGTCACATGAGTTTAGAGTGGGTAGCATCAGAGCAGAGAAAGGATTGCGGCTGCATAAGAACAAACAACAGAACGACAAGTATGGGGAAATTTTAACCACATTACGCCAAGCGAGTGTTATCCTCGAGTTTTTCTTCGAATCCTCTGACTGATAATCAGTGATACCATCTTTAGAGTGGCGGGCGCCCGAAATACAAAAGCAAGAGAGGAATATCAACAATCTAATAAATATATCAATATTTCTTACACAGAAACTGTTGTGCAAACTCCTAAAAGTACAAATCAGTGTAGAGCACTGCAACTCCGACAGAACATGAGACGTAGTATACTTACTATGTTTATTGACATGAAGCGTAATGATTGCAAACAATGTCAGGTAGGGAGTCACATTTCCAGCAATGAATCAATTTGGAAAATTTTAAAATTTCTCATCGATCAACGCTACCGAACACCGGTCAATTAAACTGTCCCTCTGGTTTATACTGGCTGAGTAGATACATTACTTTAATCATAGCTCGTTAATCTCATAGCGCTACCATCCTCTATATCTGCTTCAATTGAATGAATCATTCAGCAGAAGAACGAACGAGTCAATGTAAACTATTGTGCATAATATAATTGGCTATGTCAACAACACACAATTTTTTGCTTTCAGTTACTTCTCCACAATAGACAAGGGGCTGCTTCATTTGGGGATCTTGCGTCTTTGCGGGAACAAATAAACAACCTATTAAGGGGGGTCTATTGTTTAGATACCTACGTGACAAAGTACATTGGTAACAAATTTTATAAGAAACAGAGTCCCTGACACAGTACCTTACATAAGAGAAGTTACTAACATTATCCTCGTCATATGTAGAAGTAACATACTATCAAGACCCTGCTATATAATGACAAAAAATATCAGGCAATCTATTCAAAGCAAAATGAAAAATGAAAATGTGTATGTGAGATTTATTCAAACCCTCTAAATTAAAACTCTCGACCACATATGCTGTTCCGTTGTGGTACTGACGAGCAGATTAACAAAATGGGGAATGAACGAGCAAGAGAAAGAAATGGAAGAAGCTTACGTCTTTTAGGTAGCCACTTGCGAGCTTTACGATTTGAAACAGTTTGAGGATGAAATAAAATCATGATTGTTTGAAGCCTAGTACAATACTTATTACAGTATCACAGAAAGCATAGGAAATGCCATAGGCAACACAGTGTTATGAGCCTGCTGCTACCAAAACATTTACAGAACAGCATTTTCATAAAATTGTTTTGTCAGTTTTCATGGTTATACAACCACACGCTTCATGATTGAGGTCCTTATTCACATTATATGGTGCAAACTACACATGTGCAGCATGAAGAGCTGACAGAGCAATTGTGAATTTTGGATCCTATCTCAAGAGCCACAGAAATTTATGAAGTTTGTGTGGCACGAAGTTACAATAAGTTTCAAACAAACAGCGGAAATCTTGGAACTGACAATCAGAGGCAGTATGCACATGATATGAAGGGTTACTGGTAATTTCAGACAAACGCAGTGTAGAGTTTTTTCAGAGATCGGATCGGATTCAATAAATATTTATCGAAAAACCTCTTAGTTATCTTTGTCCTCACCTTCAATACCACGCGTATACAACAATGTTTGAGTGCTAATATAGCTGTTGTTATGTTCCATATCCAGGTACTAAAACTTGAGAAAGCGCTGATCACAACCAAATTCAAATGCTGTTCAGAGATATCATTGTGTCGTAAAAGAAACAAATTACTAAAGTTCCCAAAGTGTTCACATCGCATAATCTGATACGAAATCTTAGCATCAAAGGCGTGGCAGTGAAAGAAATTAAGGCAAGGTCACTGGACATATTCCCTGAGGAACATACTGCACACCAAGAGATAATCACTTTTCTATGCGTAGCTGGAGAATGCCAAATCGAATTTTCTAAGAGGAGTTACCGGTAGGAAGCCATCCACACAATCTAATGAATAAGCTTGAAACCCCAATTTTGCTACGTTGTAAATTCTATCCTCCAAACTTTTCCAAAGCTACCAAAGTCTCCATAGAACATTCATACCTCATGTTGTGTAGATCGGGCTTATGCCAAGTAAATTCCTGTTGGGCGTTATTTTCATTCCTAAAAGTATCACTGAAGGCATTGATATCCGAAGTGAAATTCAGATTCCTATTTCCACAAAATTTGTGAGTCATCAACAATTCTAAAGAGTATGAATGCATATACTAACTGTTCTTTGGAGATCCTCCATTTTAGAACATGTCTAATTACAGGTCATTACTTCAGATATTATGATCTCCAGTATTCTCTTCCTTATAGTAGCAAAGAGCTAAGCCAAGCATATTCATTCCGAAAATTTGAAATGAACAAAACAGTGAACAAATTAGCAATAAATTTTCAACGTTACCAAGTAACTTAGATTGACATTTTTTTATATGAATGTGCATGTATGTGTGCATTTATGTATATATATGTGTGTGTGTGTATACATGCATTATTAAAGTCCGATTATTTCTATGTCCCCGAGCATGATACAGCCTTAAGACATTTATTGGATGGCCGTTGACTCTCAAGAGTTCCTTCGCCCTTTGACGGGCTTTGTTTTTCATCCCGCACGGTTTCCAATAAACACCCTTCTCACCAAGCAAGCTTGGTGGGGTTGCCAGTTTAGTCGCCGACGACCCGACCATGCAACAGGTTGTACTGGGTTACATGTTACCAGTAGCACTCGGAAGTGACCTGACAGATATGTGTTAAAGTAGGCATGTGTGTATCTACATATATATATCCATCTGGCCATTCATGCATTCATCGATATATATATCGAGAGAAAGACAATACACAGAAGACAGAAAATTTCGAGGGAAAATAATGAGTATCTCAAAGTAATATATATTTGTTATCAAATATCCGATATTTTGGAATGCGTTATCTGAAATCCCATTAAAACAACAACATAACCCTGAAGGAAAGAAGTGTATATGCATGCCTTCATTATTTCTCTCTTTCCCCATCTATTTGTCTATGTATAGGCGCAGGGGTGGCTGTGGGGTAAGTAGCATGCTTCCCATGAGTCTCTATTGTCACTGTGCACATGTGTCATTGTGTTGTGCACTGAAGAAGATAGCCGGCAGTGTTTAACGTGCCAAAAGAAGCTGCTGCAAGGTAAAACTTTTCTCTTCGACTAAGTGAGGGTTGTTTTATGTTTTACAAGCAGCGTATCCTCACTGGATTCAGGATGTTGGTCTACTTGCGGTTCAGAAACATGGTCCATAGTAAATGAAATTTTTTTTCTCATTGTCTGGTGGGCGTAACCTTCAAACCAAAATTTGTTCAATTTTTAACAGTGTGATTTTACAACATCATTTACCTTTAAATTGGAAAACTGTATTTCAAGTGTTCACATGAAGTGAAAATCTTTTCCCATTGTGAGAAATATATTTTGGTGACTATCCTGCCAGAAAACGTCGTTCGCTGTTTGTAAATAGTGTGTATGTTATAACTAAGTTGGAAAGCTGTATTCAAGTGGAGCAGTCCAGGTTCTAATTGGAGTACCAAAAGGTCTTGGAGTGCATGAATGCGCAGGTGATTTTTCGGCTGTGTTCTTTTTAATTATTGTTTTCTTCTTCTATTGTGACTTTTTATTGAATTGTTTGCTTTTTTTCTTTCTCCCGTTTTGTTTTCTTTTGAATTCTCTCATTCCTTTTTTGTGAACTTTTATTTTGGACATGGCAACAAAAATACGGATAAGATTGTAGAGTGGGAGATTGTCCCACCTAAGCAGTAGCTCAGGCAGCAAGAGGAGAGGACGGTGATGTTGAGAACGTATTCGAAGGTTCTCGTCACTATAGCCGTCTTCTCGAAGCAGATGATTGAGCAGGAGTTGGTAGAACATCTGCCAAACATTAATCTCTAGGGGAGTGAAACATGCAACGGTGTGGTCACTGTTTGGCACCCCAGAGGAGGCTCGCAGTTTTGCCAGCTAGCCCGTTGAGGGTAAAGACATTTTGTTTCTTCCCACTTTTGTGGGAAAAAAATTGACGAGGGCCTGGGTCTGTTGTTTGCCACACGGAATTGAATACCAGTGGATAGAGGATACTATCCGTCGGGGTCTAAGAGGCAGTGGAGCCAGGCTCCTCAATGTAAAAATTCTTCCTGTGGTTGATTGGGTTGATGTCGTTATAAATGAGGTGTGTAGTGTCTGTCGAGTAGTCGATCATAGAGAGATAGTCGTGTTATACATGTCTAACTATGCTGCTATAACGGAGTTGCCGTTATAAGATTTCGACGGAGGATTACATCATGTATATATATATATATATATATATATATATATATAATATATATATATATATATATATTTACTCTTTTTATATATATTTACTCTCTAACTTGTTTCAGTCATTTGACTGACTGTGGCCATGTTGGAGCGCCGCATTTTAGTCGAGCAAATCGACCCCAGAACTTATTCATTGTAAGCCTAGTACTTATTCTATCGATCTCTTTAGCCGAACCATTAAGTTATGGGGACGTAAACACACCAGCATCGGTTGTCAAGCGATGTTGGGGGGACAAACACAGACACACAAGCATATGTAACCGTGTATGTACCGTTGGCGATTTTTCCCTCTGTCTTCCCTTCTCTGGATCTTTCCTTCTCCTATGTTTCCGACGAAGAGCTCCGCTCGAAACGTTAAACCCTCCTTCTTTCCTTCTTCCCTGAGCATCCAATAATACTATATTTGTTCCACGTCCTCGCGTTATTGTGCTTTTTTGTGCTTTCTTGTTTGGATTAACTTTATATGTACGACGGACTTCTTTCAGTTTCCGTCTACCAAATCCACTCACAAGGCTTTGGTCGGCCCGAGGCTACAGTAGAACACTTGCCCAAGGTGCCCCGCAGTGCGACTGAACCCGGAACCATGTAGTTGGTAAACAAGCTACTTACCATAAAGCCACTCCTACACCTATATATATATATATATATATATATATATAATCATATGCATATGCACAAATACACACACACATACGTACACACAAAACTCTCACACATATATAGGTATCGATGCATATATGTATGTATATAAAATAGAAATGCATGTATATCTGAAAATATGTATAAGTGTATGTGTGCGAGTGTGTATATATATATATATACGAATATTAGTATATCAGCGGGTGGGTATGTATGGGAATATTCGCACTAAAAATTGGGAACAACTAGAGCTTAAGTGCCATTTCAGCACACATATATGCTGTGTGTATGTCCTATATTGTGAAAGCGTGAGAGCTTAAGAGAAACAAATTGGCGAAACATATTTCAATCAAAGGAAAACATTTCAAGCATATATTGCAGTAGACATTTGTAGTCATTAACTTGAATTATATATTTGTATCAACATAATTTTATATGCTAATGCTGTTTAAATTCGTCACTTAAACTAACTTATTTGTAATTACATTTTAATATCCTTCTGCAGATCATTCTGCTTATAAATTTGTATGATACAATCGGTTACTAAAGGCTTAAGAATTAAGATGTACACTTAAACGAGTATTACACCGTGTGTACACATCTCCCATTTTCTAGAGTACATAAGGAGAAATAAAATACCTCGGTTTAACTAAAGTTTAATGACACTCGAAAGTGGAATATCACACACACACACACACACACACACACACACACACACACACACACACACACACACACACATATATATATATATATGCAGAAGTATACCTAAATACATTTATAATTGTTTGTGAATTTATATGTATGGGAGCAAGTGTGTCTCTTTATACGCATAAATATATACATACATTTATTGAAACACATGCTCATACACACACAAATATATACATCCACACGTGCGCACGCAGAAGCATATGTATCTATACAGAGGGAGACGCCGAGGGAAAAGAAAAATCTTCTTATGGAGTAAGAGAGAAAGAGAGAAAGCGCTACATATGTAAGCAAACAGTCACATTATGTGTGATTACTCCTATTTAAAACTGTGCTCAAACATGCATTTATAGGATTCTTTTTTTATATCAGGTAGACATCTGACACAGAAGTATTTCTGTATATAATTCTTATTTAATTAGCGAAGTAATTAAATTCTCCTACAATATTTAGCAATCACTGACGCATTAACTACGCATTTAAAATATTTTACTTTGAGATGTATTTCAGGATAGATTAGGAGGTTGTGAAACATATGCATGCGAAGTATTGCTCTAAGTGTGCAAACATAGCAATAGAGAATTCATTATTAATGGTTACGTCGGCAACCAACACATTTGCGACATGGGTTGAATGGTTTAACCGATTCTCAAAGTTTTATATCTGACTGCAACAATGACTGTAAGGAGAGTAAATGTAAGATAAACATAGAAAGCAGATTAATACATACGCAATTAAGTTGTTTACATTCATATTGCTTAAAGTATGTGGCACTTGAATAATATTTATTTTATAGATGCATGCACGTTATTTTTCACCACGTATGGAATTATTTTCACTCACCAAAGATGCTTCCTTAAAAGAAATATTGACACAACTTTAATATTAATGCAGTAATGCTATCATTCCTCTTGGTCGCATTGTTGGTGCTAAGTTTTCCACCTGTTTATTGTATTTTAAACCATTCTCTCTATAATGTAAGTAAATTTTTATGTTAACGTATAACAGTAGACGCTTCTGTGAATCTAATAACTTTCTAAAAGGAATTCTATATACATACATACACACATCTATCCATCCATCAATCCATGCTTACATACGATTATACATACGAATATGTATATATATGCATATGTATGTATATTTGTGTGCGTATATATATATGTATATGTGTGTGCGTATACATATGTATACATATATGTAGAAACTGAAAGAAGTCTGTCCTATATATATATATCTGTTTATGTGTGTATTTCTCTCTGCATTTGTTCGCCCCCACCATCGCTTAGAAACCGATGTAGGTGTATTTACTTCCCCGGTTCGGCAGAAGATATCGATAGAATGAGCACCAGACTTACAAAGAATAAGTCCAGGTTTCGATTTCTTCAACTAAAAGACGGTACTCTAACATGGCCACACTCAAATGACTGAAAGAATTAAGAAAGTAAAAGAGTAATATATATATATATATATATTATAGCCTCAGGCCGACCAAAGGCTTGTGATTAGATATCGTACACGGAAACTGAAAGAAGGCTGTTGTGTATATGTATACATTTGTGTGTGTTTGTGTGTCTGTATTTGTACACCTGCCATTGCTTGGCAACTGATGTTGTTGTGTTTACATTCCAATAACTTAGTGGTTCGGCAAAAGTCTCTGATAGAAAAAGTACTAAGCTTACAAAGAATAAATCCTGTGGGCAATTTGTGCGACCAACTGTGGTGCGACCGCATGGCCGTAGTCACATAACTGAAACAAGTAAAACAATAAACAGCTATATCATTTTAATCCCGAGCAAGACCGGGTATCTCTGCTAGTAATAGCTTTAACAAAGGAAAGTAATAATGATTACTCTACTGCCACCATTTAACTTATGATATATCAAGTATGTTAAATAAATTCCAAATTAATTTTATATATAATCTGGTATGCATCATGCATTCTGGTCCCTAGTTTTTCATCAAGTTTATACTTTGAATGTGATGAAAATTTTATGGACATTCAATTCAGGCGTTTCGTTTCAGTATTCCAGTTCTGAATGCAGATGAGCAATAACATGAAAGAGGAATGGAAGCAAAATATTACAATAAACGAATGTTACTTTATGCAAATAGTCGTGCTCTGTTGAACAAAACTTCAGACAGATGATGTAATAAAAGAAATAAATTTACTGATATACAAAATCAATATCGTCTGATAGATCAAAATACATATATAATTGTCTAGGCATTAGCATTCATTGTATGTTAACTTGTCTCAGGAAATATAAAAATATTTCAGAGTTTATAGTTGATAACTTTATCTTCCGTCATTTGATTAATAAGAAATGTAATCTCATATAATCTGAAATCACATCATTTGCAATAAAACGTTAGTATTGGGATAACATATATAATAATATGGAATGATATTACTCAGTATTTATTATTGGTTCTGCTTGTTCTAAAATATAGTCTGCGTAATAATATAGTTTTGCACAATTTCGAATACGGTTTATTTTTTAGAAACCTTTTCATTTCCTACAAAAAATCTATGCTGGCGAATTCATTCAAATTCTATGGAACTGGTGATGTAAACAGAATAAAGAAATATGACCAAGATACTTCTTTTGCACCAATGAAATTATATTCTTCGTTAAATCTTTATGAAGATATACATCTTGCAAATATTAATGATACTTAACAATATCACTCAAATCTCATTTGTAAACAGTTTTCATAGCTTACATATATTATACATCAAACGCATGCATACACATATCAAAGTTTTTGCAACTATTAGGCTTACTTGAAGATATCTATCCATAATTATTTAAATGCTTATCAATATGGCATCACCTCACATGGTATATGCCTAATTCAGTAAACCTACGTTTCACGAATGTTATGAAAGAAAATTTCACTTTTAAAACTTCTTAACTTTACTGATGTCCATAATATTATATTTAAAATGAAACGCTTGAGCATCTAAAATTGTTGGTAGAAAAGTGAATTGACCACATATTCCATTTTCCTATAAATCTTCAATTAAGTTACTTGTTATTTCAACGGGAAATTAAAGATGGTAAGTATCTGAACCTGGATTTAAAGAGGCACCACTATGCTGTACCCGAAGATACCAAGCAAATCAACAAATAGCTATTTAAATATATATACGTGTGTGTATGTTATATTTGTATGTTTTTTGGATGTATATCAACATGCATATGTATACATATACATGTATACATGCATGCATACATACATACACACACAGAGACACACACACGCGCATATATATATATATATAATGCTATAATATAATATAATACAATGTTTATCTTGTGCCCCACAGGGAGCATTTTCGTTATTAACTTATACTTTCGAAACGTGCTTCATGTTGTTTCTTAAATACACAAGAGTTGTCGTCCTGCTCTTCAGTGACACTTAAAAATAAACTAACATTAGAATTATGGTCTAATACACAAAACGCTATAAGTTTTTTTTCCAATATTTAAAATAGGGATAAATATAAATTCTTACAGATAGATATTATAACTTACTTTTCCTCTTTAAAACCTACAGTACCAAATAGCGGTCTCTTATTTGCTAGAAAATATACTAATATTATTATGAAGGAAATAAATGTCATTCTCACTGCCCGTAGATCTATTATAGAATTTGATAATAAATTATGGGACAGAAAGGAAACTTTGATATAGCTATGTTTTCGCCTAACACGGCTTAACTCACTGATCGAGTAGGAATTTATCTTCTATCTACTCTACATGATGAATTCCTTCAAATTGGTTGGATTGTATAGAGACGATGGGTTATTCATTGTAAAAAAAAACAACACTTTTCTAATAGACGCATGGAATTAATTAAAAAGCATAATTGAATTCTTCTACATTACTCCCTTTACGTACATCTCCACGACCGAAAATTATTTAAATATATTGAACAAAATATATAAACCGAAATTACTTCTCTCTTTTACTAACTTCTTTCTTTATGTATTTATATTAATAACAAACTATATTTCAATAGTAAATATGACATTTTATTCCATAAACATTAACTTAACTGTATTATTTTCCATTGACGATCTTCCACTTAATATTATATTGTTTTCCTCCTACATTATTCTTCACTTTCCCTCACTTTTGTAATTTATTTTATTCTCTCCAAACTTAATTCTTATTTCCGGTATCGACGTCAAACTCTTTAAAAGCAATTATTAGTAAATTCTGACAGATTGACCCATTTTATGCTGTTATTTGAAAACTTTCATGTAGTCCTAAATTCTAATTTCATTTTCACCTAAATTCTTTTCCTTTTCCTCACTCTGTCGTCACTTCCCTCCATACTAGATTGTTCTATTTCCGTTACCGAGACATACTTCGTAGTTAAAAATTTTGACCAATGGATTTTTGTTAATATTTTCCTTTTTCATTTGTTCAATTCAATATAAATTTTAGTCTTTTATTTTTTTCTCTAGTTTCAGCTCAGAGCTGCGGCCATGCTGATGCACCGCTGTCTTGCTACACTGTTATTACAAAGAATCTCCTCTAATATGTGGCACTTGGTGAAGGATGGAGTTTGATATACCTACCCTCATTTGCACCTCTTGCCGTGAGGTAGGTTCATCTGGGACTCTCGACAGGAAGAGGTCCAGCTTTGATTTTAAAACCCCTACACCTACTTTGTGCAAGTTAAAACGAGATAAACCGTTCCTGGGTGGGCTTGAACCACCAACATTTCGGTTAACAGTCGAACGCGTTAACCGATTGCGCCACAGAGACAATTAATTACCTATATTACAAATATATGCATATGTTCTTTTCTACTCTAGGCACAAGGCTCGAAATTTTGGGGGAGGGGGCAAGTCGATTAGATTGACCCCAGGGCACAACTGGTACTTAATTTATTAACCCCGAAAGATGAAAGACAAAGTCGACCTCGGGGTAATTTGAACTCAGAAGTTCGAGACAGACGAAATCCCGCCATGCGTCTCGCCCGGCGTCCTGATGTTTCTGTCAGCTCAACGCCTTAATATGTACGTGTATTCAGTATATCTTTACTTATTAATTAATTAATTAAATCATTTATTTATTTACTTACTCGTTAGCGTGTTAGTTTATTATTTGGTTCTATCTCCATTAAACAATATTGAACATAGTATACGTCTAAGCTTTGACTATATACGAAATACAATGCTTAATTTTTATCATTGCATTCATATGCCCCTAAGTCCTTATATATTTGAGGTTACTATATACTTTATATGCGAAATTCACACAAATATTGTAGTATGGCTTTTGCCCACAATTATTTATATTTACTATACCTATGCGTGTAAACTTATGTTTATATTTGCATAATTACAAATTTTCATTTGCCTACTCACTAACCTATGTTATTTAATTATATGCTTGCTACACTTTTGTTTTATCTATATACATATAAATTAGGTATTGCATTTATATATTTTCCCTACACTACCTTTTTTATTCACATATATACTTGAATTACTTAAAAAATTACAAATTATTTCTATATATATTCACCCTAATTTTCTTTTCCTAATTATTTATTGGCTCAAGATATTATTAATTAACATACTGCTTATTTTATAATATTAGTAACTACTCATAATATATTACTGCCTATATTTTTACAACCACATTTACAGTTACTTATATTTGATACTTTATTATAGTTTAGAGATACATAACTTATTCTTTATTTTTACTTTCATTTTCATAATAATTTCGATACATCTACTACCTTCCCCTTTTGTAAGGGTTATATCATATTCTTTCTAAAAAACATTTATCACTTAGTGGATTTACTCTCTACACTCAATACTCAATAATATGAAAATGTAAGGGTACATCGTTTTTCACCTTCGATCAGATTCAGGTTTAAAATGTTTTTACTTATACTAATTAATTTCTAAAGTCTTGAATCGAGACAGCCCTCAGAGATCATGTCCAATTTTGTAATTAGTAAATAATTATTAATTTAATTATTATTTTCTTAAAAAGATATATAAACCCCAGTTTATCCAGTTACCTTACAGTCGTATATTATATGTGATATTCAATATTTTTGGGAGTAGGTGATAAACCACTATATTCATAAGATTTTATTATCCCTTACGTCTCAGTGTATATCTGTGTATGCATACGTAAAAGTATGCACATTTATGAGGATGTATACGGATACATTAATAAAAGATAAGTTATATCTTTACAGTACCCCTTTGAGTTATTCTTCCATGAAGAGTCATGAAATAATGCTTGAGAATCATGTGCAAGACATCAGATTTCTAAATCATCGACATACATGAATTTGATTGGCAATAACGCTCTACAGAACACAAAAGGTAAAAGGCAATTAAGTATCTTAGAACTCGTAGTAAAAAGAATTTAAAATATCTAAATTATTATGGAACTGTGTATCGTCTGTTCCTTCTTTTTTTATCGCGTTCGAAAATGTGCTTAATTACATTTGTCTTTAGTTGCATACTTCCTACGTACAAAAATTTCCGCGGGCTTGTTTGAATTTAGATATTTAATTCTTAATGAAGAATTCAAAGAACTGTGTTACTATGTAACACTAGTTTGGTACAATTATTAATCACATTTTAGTATAGATTAATTCATCTTAATATCCATTACCTTATGGTGAAATATAAGCTACCTGAGCAGATAAGCATTTCGAAGTGTATCTAGAACGTCTTTAACGATCATCCATTTCTACTATGTCTGTTTAATTAATCAAATATATCGGTAACACATTTCCCTTCACACAAAACTTCGGTCAGTCATATATATTCATTTAACGAGACGTCATCTTACCAATCTTAATAATTCTGCATTTCAAATCCTGCATAATACATACAAATGTGTAAATTTAAAAAAAGAAACTTGACGACGTTGATATGTATAATATTGTTATCATTGTTGATATAATAATAATAATAATAATAATAATAATAATAATAATAATAATAATAATAATAATAATAATAATAATAATAATAATAATAATAATAATAATAATAATAATAATAATAATAATTATTATTATTATTATTATTATTATTATTATTATTATTATGTTTTATCCTTCTTTCTTCAGATTTTCTTCCGTTTCTCGCCGAGTGTTTTCCATAAACCTAGGGCAGAGAAGGGCATTGTATGCATTCCCAGATTACACGCGCAAATTCACAGATAAAATATGTATTTAAAAATTAATAAATAAATAAATTCATGGATGGATGTTATTTTCACAGCGATAGTGCTCTTCTCAGTACATGAGCCGTTCCAGTTAATGCGATTTTTTGCACTTCCTGTAGGGATGGTAAGCCTGGAATCATTTTTAAATAGGTTTCAGTACCCTTTTTTATCATTCCTAGATATCTTACAATCACTGGTACTGTAGTCGCCTTGAGATGCCACATTTTTTCAATTTCCATTAGCAGGTCTTTATATTTACTAATCTTGTCAAATTCTTTCACCGCTATATTGTGATCACAGGGAATACTCATGTCAATTAATAAACACATCATTTTTGTCTGATCTTTTATAATAATATCCGGTTTATTGGCTTTTATAGTCCTGTCGGTCTGCACGGGGAAGTCGCATAGAATCGACACATTTTCTCTCTCAGTCACAGCTTCAGGATGATGTTTAAACCATTTGCCAGCGGTTTTGATTTTATAATGCCGACATATTATCCAGTGTAAATACTGACCGACTCTGTCATGTCTTGTTATTATTATTGTAACTATTATTATTATCATTATTCGGTAGTTTTATTTTTATAGCGTGCTTTCACTTCACTACCGAGCACAGCTCTGTGTGCCTTGGGTATGTGCTTTGATTTGTTGTGATGCTCTGATGGTTATTGTATGGAAAGTGTTCTGCGTAGGATGTGTGCAGTGCCTAGTAGTGCGATTTTCTGTATGTTATATGTGTTTGTAAGTCCTGGTGTTTTTGTTATGTATTTGTCTGAATATTTTTTTATCATGCCTAATGCACCTACTATGATAGGAATTGTTTCTGTTTTCAGATTCCACATTCTAGTTACCTCTATTTCCAGGTCTTTGTATTTTGAGAGTTTCTCCATTTCTTTTAGAGACACGTTGTCATCAGCCGGTATTGATACATCAATTAGAAAGCATTTTTTTTCTTCATGATCTCTGACAACTATATCTGGTCTGTTGGCCTTAATTTCTCTATCTGTGTGTATCGGCATATCCCAGAGTATGGTTGCTTTCTCGTTTTCTGTGACATTTTCTGGTGTGTGCCTATACCATCTTTTTTCTGTTGTTATTCCATAATGTTGGCATAGCTTCCAATGTATGTAGGTTCCAACTCTGTCATGTCTGTGAATATATTCCTTCTTAGCCAAGACTGGGCAGCTAGAGATAATATGATTTATTGTTTCTTGTCCATCTCCACATATTCTGCAGTTACTTGTAATATTTCTTTTCATTACATGTTTTTGGTAATTTCTGGTGGGGAGGCTTTGGTCTTGTGCTGCAATTAAAAATCCCTATGTTTCTGCTTTGAGTCCTGAGCTTCTCAACCATTGCTGGGATTTTTCTTTGTCTATTTCTTTTGCGTTTAGTTTAGTCCAGTATTTACCATGAAGGGGCTTTTCTTGCCATCGTTTTATCATGGTTCGTTGCTGTTCTATTTTTAGTTTGGATTTCATTTGTTTTATAGCTTTTGTTCTTTCTTCATCTTCTTCTTCTTCTTCATGTTTATTAGGTGGTATGATTTCTTGTTTGTATTTGTCAGCTTCCTTAAATACTGAGAACAGTTTTTTGTTTTGCTCGTGTTTTGCCGCTATCTGGATCAATTTTCCTTCCTTCTGAAGTAGATATTTTTGCAGTCCTATGGTGGTTATTTTATAGTAGTTTTCCAGCTGTATAAGGCCTCTACCACCTTCTATACGTTGTATATATAGTCTTTCTATGTCAGATTTTGGGTGATGCATCCTAGATCCTGTCATTATTTTTCTTGTTTTCCTATCTATTTTGGTCAGTTCATTTCGTGTCCAGTTAAGGATATTGTAGCTGTAACTTATAACTGGGACAGCTAAAGTGTTGATACCTATTATCTTGTTTTTAGCATTGAACTCTGTTTTTAGTATTGATCTAACTCGTCTATAATATTCTTTTTTTCTTTTCTCTTTCATTTGTGTGTGTTGTGTCTTATCTAGTTCATGGATTCCTAAGTATTTGTAAGTTTGGCTTTGGTCTAATTCTTTTATTTCATTGGTTTTATCTAGTGTGATGTTGTTACTCTTAACTAGTTTTCCTCTTTTCAGGGTCTTTGGCGCATTTTTCTAATCCAAATTTCATATCTATTTCTTTGGTAAATCCATGAACTGTCTTTAATAGTGTTTCCAGCTGTTTGTAATTTGCAGCGTATAGTTTTAGATCATCCATATATAAAAGGTGGCTGATCGTTTTGCCGTAACATTTATATCCGCATCCAGTTCTATTTAGCATATCAGATAGAGGTGACAGTGCCAAGCAGAAAAGGAGTGGAGAGAGCGTGTCTCCCTGGAATATTCCTCTTCTAATGGGGATGTCTTTGGTTTTCATGAGTCCCTCTTTTATTTGGAGGTGTAGGACTGTTTGCCATTTATTCATAGAGTGCTCTATGAATTTTATGATTGTTGGTGCTACTTTGTTAATGGCTAGTGTTTCGAGGATCCATGTGTGGGGGATGCTATCAAACGCCTTTTTGTAGTCAATCCAGGCCATACTGAGGCCATTCTTCTTTCTGTGACTGTCTTCAGTTATGGCTTTATTAATCATTAGTTGATCTTTACAGCCATATGAGCCTTTGCGGCATCCTTTCTGCTCTTCTGGGAACAGTTTGTTTTCGTCCAGGTGCTTGTTCAGCCTTTGTGATATCACTGCAGTAAATGCCTTGAACATAGTAGGGAGGCAGGTTATTGGTCTGTAGTTTTCTGGTTTTTCTGTTTCATTTGATTTGGGAATTAAGATGGTTTTCCCCTTCGTGAGCCATTAAGGCATTGTCTCTGGCTCGGCTAGTACTTTGTTAAAGTTTTCAGCCAGCTTTTTGTGCATTCCTGTTAGATATTTCAACCAGAAGTTGGGGATCTTGTCATGCCCAGGTGCCTTCCAGTTGCTTAGTCTTTGCAGTGCCTGGGTGACCTCTTCAGTTGTTATGGGGGTCCAAAGTTGTTCAGATGCCGAGTTTGTTATTCTGATACTCCTTTTTTTTGGTGGTTCGTTCGCCGACCATATTTCTCCCCAGAATTCTTCCAATTCTTCTGCCGTTGGTGCTGCAGTGACTTCTATTTTATTTTTTCCCAGTTCTTGGTAGAACTTTTTGGGGTTAGAGTTGAACTTTTTGTTTTCTTCAAAGAAGCGTTGGCGTTTCTTGTACCGGCGGATCCTTTGTGCTTTGGCAAGGATATCTTGCTTCAGCTTTTCTTTTATTTCAGGCAAATCTTTCTCTGTGATGTTATATTTGCGGAGTATTTTTGTTCTCTTTTTGTTGCTCAGTAGCGTTGATTGTTTGCTGATTTCATTAAGAATCGACAGGTCTTTTCTAATTTTTTTTATTTTGTTTTGGATGTTATTTATCCACAGGGTTTGTTTGGGTGGTGGTACTCCTGTTTGGGCGGGTTTGGGTGAGTATCCAGCTTCTTTTGTGGCTGCAGTGGCTGCTGCGTATATTAGGTTATTTAGCTCAGTGATATCACTTTTTTTTTGATTCAGTGGCTATCAGTTCAGTGACGGCTAGGTTTATGCTGTTTATAATAGGTGTTGTTATTTTGTTTATTTTGATTCTTGGGAGGTATGGTTGGTGGTCCATTTTGAGCTCTGTGGTTTTCAGTTCTTTGATTATTTTATTTTTTATATATCATAATCATTAGGCTCCCCTTCGTTGTTTACATCGTGTTTGTTGGGAATGTTGCGTTTGTCTTCGTGTTTTACAGTTTCAGTGTTTATATTATTGGGCATTGTTGTGTGGCTTCTATCTACATTTTCCTGGTGTATGTTTTCTTTTAGGTGTTCTATTTCTATTTCTGATATTTTTTTTGTGTTGAGAATGTATCTTCGTACGTTAGCTAATTTATTAGGGTTCATTGCTGTATCCAAGTCTATATCTCTATTATTTTCCTTCCATATTTTATATGTATGTGTTGTTGTATTTTCATTTTTTGGGTAAAGTACTGCTGTGAAGTATGCGTGTAAGATAGAAATGTATTCCTCACGTGTCCATTTACGTCTTTTGGGTTTTATTTGCGGGACATGAGGTACAACGTCCGGCCCATTATTTTGACGGTCGTCATTTTCGTAGGGTACCGGCCCGTTTATTTCTGTTGTCACATTATTTCGCACGTGTAGTTTTTCGTACATATTTTGTTGTAAGTTTAATGTATGTACCGCTCGATTGTTATTCTTGGGTTGAATAGTATCGGTGGCATTTAATTCCTTCGTAGTTCCTTTGTACATGGTGTTTGGGGTCGGAGATTATCGTGATGTTCCACGCATGTTTACATGTGTTGCGTTAGAGGCGGAGATGATATCGAGTCAAAATAAATCATTTCGTTTCGAAAATAGTAATAAATTTCAATTAGTATTACTTACTCGGATACAGTCCAATTCTTTGTTAGTAAAACTTTGGCTCCATAGGATGTCCTTGTTTTCGATGTTTGTGGATAGATTTCGGAGCTCTGAATTTTCCTTCTTACATCTTAAACGTCCCCGGTGTTCTCTCTTAAACGTCCCCGGTGTTCTCTCTTAAACGTCTCCGGTGTTCTCTCTTAAACGTCCCCGTAATATTATTATTATTATTATTATTATTATTATTATTATTATTATTATTATTATTATTATTATTATTATTATAGAACATTTAAAAGGAAAAAATCATCAGGAAAATTTAGATAGTAGCCACACAGCAATGCCAAATAATATACTGAAATATTAAAACACGAAGACAGACGCAACAGTTCCAACAAAACGAAGTAAACAAAATACAACAGACCCAGACCCTGAGGATGTTTTATAATATGCAAAACGCACCAACCTAGAACACTGCAGACTAACATATGAATGAGAAGGAAGGCGAAACAAATCTAAAACCTGGAAAAGGGAACCCAATGATTATGATACTATAAAAATGAGAATAATCAAAGAACTGAAAAACACAGATCTCGGAATGGACCACCGATTATACCTCCGAAAAATCAAAACAGGCAATAAACAGAAACAAATGTCAATATCACTGAGTTAAATGGCATAATATATGCAGTAGCCACTGCAGCCAAAAAAGAAGTTAGATACTCCCTCAAACCCATCCAAACAGGAGTACCACCACCCAAGCAAACCCTGTGGATAAATAATATAAAAAAAAGAGAAAAGGAGAACAGATATGTGACTTCTTAACGAAATTAATAGACAATCAACACTACTGTAACAAGAAGAAAGCAAAAATACTGTGCAAATACATTACAGAAAAAGACTTACCTGAGGTAAAAGAATAGCTAATGCAAGATATCCTTGCAAAAGCGCAAAGGATCTGCCGTTATGAGAAACGCCAAAGTTTCTGTGAACAAAACAAACAATTCAACTCCAACCCCACAAAAGTCTACCAAGGACTTGGCAAAAATAGAATAGACATCAATGCAGCACCAACAGCAGAAGTGGAAGAATTTTGGAAAGAAATATGGTCGGTGATGGAACAAACTCCGAAAAGGACTATTGAAACAACAAACTTAGAACCTGAACAACTCTGGACTCCTATAACAACTGAAGAGGTCTCCAAAGCACTGCAAAGATTAAGCAAGTGAAAGGCACCTGGGCATGACAAGATCCCCAACTTCTGGTTAAAATATTTGACAGGATTACACAAAAAGCTGGCTGAAAACTTTAACGACATACTTGCAAAGTCACAGACAAAGGCTGAATGGTTCACGAAAGGGAAAACTATCCTAATTCCCAAATCCACTGAAACAGCAAACCCACAAAACTACAGACCTATAACCTGTCTCCTTACAATATACAAAACCTTTACTACAATAATATCTCAGGGATTGAGCAAGCATCTAAAAGAAAACAATCTGTTTCCAGAAGAGCAAAAGGGATGCTGCAAGGGCTCATACGGCTGTAAAGATCAACTAATAATCAATAAAGCCATAACTGGAGACAACCGCAGAAATAACTAAGGCCTCAGTATGGCCTCGATCGACTACCGAAAAGTTTTTGATAGTAATCCCCACACGTGGATTCTCGAAACTCTAGCCATGAACAAGGTAACACTAATAATTATAAAATACATGAGACACTCTATGAATAAATAGCAGACAGTGCTACAGCTCCAAACAAATGAGAAACTCATGAAAACCAATAGAAGAGGAATATTCCAGGGAGACACGTTCTCTCTCCACTCATTTTCTGCTCCGCATTGTCTCATTTATGTGACATACTAAACAGAACTGGATGCAGATACAACTGTTACGACAAAACAATCAGCCACTTCTGATATGTGGATAACCTAAAACTATATGCTACAAATGATAAAGAGCTGGACAAACTACCAAAGAAATGCCACTAAGTCTTCTCCACACCAAGAACATCTGGAGCACATTTGTTTACTATAAATGTACATATCAGTAGGTGTAAGAATTGTAATGCTGTAAGCGATCAGGTAATATGTTACAATTGTTGGCATCAGGATAACATGATATAAGCTGGGCTATTTTAAATGACATTTTATCTATGACTACCTCATTTTCTTCAAATCGTGTAGAGACCTATATCGTCCAAATCGTTCTTTATTTCAAGAGATCCAGGTCTGTTTTGAAGATGTGGTGGGTGTCCATTTTAGTCCGTTGGTTAACTATCCATATGCGTATAATTCTTTATCATATGCACAAATATGTCATCAGCACAGGATCGGAATATATATTGACATGAGTGGGCAATTGAGAAATGGCAAAGAAATGATGACATGCGTAGTTACAATAGCCAGTATATTACAGGAATTTCAGATTGATGAAGCGGCATCTGGAAATGCACGTTGGTGAAATATGTATTTGCAATAACTGCAAACATAAATGAAAATAAAATGAGAAAAAACCTACAAAAAATAGGAATAGAATAATTTTTATTCCAAATGAATACTGAAGATAATTAAGAGGCAACACACACACACGCACACACACAAACACATTCACACACACACACACTCACAATAGGACTAATATGAAAAGAGATTAAGTAAGAATTTGTAGAAGTCTTCTGCTAAGCATATATACTACTAGCAGCATAGCCCGGCGTTGCCCGGGTATGTAAGAGCCCCTAGTAGGCAACGACTAATCCCAATCTAGTTCTTTCCCTCTAGGGAACGAAGGCGCATGTGTAGGTTGCAATGTCTTCTCTTCACTCGAATACTTCTATGTATACGATGTTCCTAGCTGTCTCCCAACAGAAAATGTGTTGCATATAAAAAGCTTAGATTCTCGACCCCATGTCGAATTTATCGATTTTTTTCAGAACTGGGGGAACTTTTCAAAATTTTCGCTGCGTTAGTTTTGAATTATGACATTGGGCTATGTGTTTGTCAAGTTTCATCAGAATCGGTTGAAAGCCGTGGTCAAGGTGAGGGTACAACCTGACAGCCACACAGACACACAGACAGACAAACTGCCGTTTATATATATAGAGATGAACAAGATGGATTTAGCGTTAAGAAAAGAGAATTATTCTGTTCTGTCTGGGGAATGTCATTGTCTGTTAGTGCCTAATAATTTAACACACTCACCGCTAAAATTTGAACTCATTTATTTATAGAAAAATACATAAGTAAATGAGTGAAACTTTTACCGGTGAGTGTGTTAAATTATAAGGCACTAAAATAGAATGGCTTTCCCTAAACACAACAGAATGTGCTTCAACACACGAACCCACATAAAGAATGTTGCAAACCAAATCCGAAAACGAAATAAAGAGTATTATGTTATTACATTAAACATAACATCTATTGTTTAAGCACACCTATTTCAGGCGATCAAACAATCTTTTTTCTCACGTAAACATTTTCTTTCGATACCCAACTTTACATTATGCTCTGTATATTTGAATATATATTTTGGTGTAGTAAGATGAAACGCGCTTATTCAATGCACCATCTATACTTCTGTAAGAAAGTATATTATTTCTTTAAATAACTAGGAGAATAACAACATATAAAATACTCTCAGGAAACAGTGTCAACTGACACTGCAAAAACTAATGTATATATATAATATATATATATATATATATATATATATATATATATATATATATATATATATGTATGTATGTATGTATGTATGTGTGTGTGTTTGTGTATGTGTGTGTGTGTGTGTAAGTATATTAATATGATATTAAAAACTTTATAACTTCTTTCTTTTCTGATATGAAGTTACTAATGCATTATATAAGTTACTAAGTTACTAATGCATTATATTGATAAAGTCATCATCTCAACTACATATAAGAAGGATAACGTAGAGAGGTACTATACTATTAATGATGAGTCTAAATTCTTCGCTAAACGTTGTAATATCTATGATAGATTAGAATGCTTAGTGCGGTGTTTATTACTATAATAAACCTAATTTTCATGATGGTCCTACCTGTAGTTTGTTAAATCCAGCGGGATTTGAAAGTGGGCTAGTAGCTAAAAAAAAATACTTATGAATATTAGAGGAATCACAGGGCTTCAACAATGGAATAACGGTTTAACTGTGATAGATTAGTTTAAGAACATTAAGAATGAGGCTAAATTTACCGTTTGCTATTGTAGATTTTATCCCTCTATATCTAGGCCACAGCTTGATAAAGCCATTAAATATGCTAAATTATATGTTTATATTAACCTTAAAGACCTACATTTTGTCACGTATGCAAATAAGACTCCTGTTCACTAAAGGATTACCACAGTTAAAAAAGTCGCATAATGATGAACTATTTGATGTATATACGGATTTATATGATAGTGCCCGTGTCTATGATCTTGTGAATTTGTTTATATTAAACACATTGAGATATAAGTACCCATCTCATGACGGTCTATACCGAGGTGACTGTTGAGGTATTTCCCATGTGTGTGATGGTCACAGCTTGGTATATTTAAAACGCAATTAATTTATACCTTTAAACAAGTAGACCTTAAAATTACAGTAGCTACTAATCTGTGTATATCTTATTATTTAGCTGTTTCCCTAGACCTGAAAAACCACCTCGTATAAGCCTTTCCATAAGCCTAATGAGAAACTTGCATATATACATAAACAGTCTTGTCACACTCCTGTAATATTTTAAAACTTGATATCTGTGTAACAGTGTCTAACATCTATTCACCCAATGAATTTTTCGAGAAAGCCGGCCCATACTATAACAATGTCGTAGGAAATTAATATATAATCCCTCCGATATTATTAATAATAATAATAGTGATAATGATAATGATAATAATAATAATAATAATAATAATAATAATAATAATAATAATAATAATAATAATAATAATAATAATAATAATAATAATAATAATAATAATGAGAAGAAGAGAAGAAGAAGAAGAAGAAGAAGAAGAAGAAGAAGCAGAAGAAGAAGAAGAAGAAGAAGAAGAAGAAGAAGAAGAAGAAGAAGAAGAAGAAGAAGAAGAAGAAGACCTAAAAATAGGCCAAGAAAAACTATCTGGTTCGCCCTCCCCTTTCCATTAATATAATATCTAACATAGGTAAAAGCTTCCTGTCTCTCCTAGGCAAGCACTTTCTAGTAACTCACAGATACAGGAAAATATTTCATATGCGTTTTCTGAAATTATAATGTAGCTGCTGCCCCACTATGAAGAGTATCCTTACACGTGTTCAATACCAATATCCGAAATGCAGTTGTAACTGTCGCAACCCATGATCCTGTCCACTTGACCAACGATGAATTATTAAATCTATCATATATGAAGCACGTTACTGCAACTCTATATATTAGTACAGCAAATAAGAAGACCTATACTGGATTACGTGAAGGGGAATATAAAATTCCCGATGCCAATCCCATAGCCTCCTTCCTACATAAGGACAGAAGCAACGCTATGAATTTGGCTAGCTGCATATAGATAACAAAACACAACATCTAATAAAGTGGAAATGATTGATATGTAGGCTTTGTTTCTACCTGCAATGTTAAAAGGTAGTGAAACATGGGCTACCACAAAGAGAGAAGAGCAAAGACTGGTAACGGCTCAAAGAGCCATGGAAAGGTCAATGCTTGGTATCTCGTCGAGAGAGCACATAAGTAGCAAGATCATCAGATAGAAGTCCGGCGTGAGAGATGTCATCGCAGAGTATACACGCAGCAAGTATAGATGGGCTGGACACGTAACCCGGCTCACCGATAATCGGTGGACGCATGCAGTCGTGGAATGGTACCCGCGTGAGCGGAAAAGACCACCCGGAAGACCTCCACGACGGTGGGGTGACGATTTCAGGAGGACGATTGGGATCACGTGGATGAGAAAGGCGCGATCTAGAGAGGAGTGGACAGCGTGCTGTGACCAGCGGTGTCAAATGGACGCCTGACGGACTGGTCGGACAAAGTGATATATATATATATATATAATTAGTGAATGGAAGAAATGGATTTGAACGAAGATTGTACAGAATTCCTTTTATTACATTCTACACATGTTTCAAAGGCCACAATTTTCAAAATTCTGATTAAATAGGGTAACCATATTGCAGCTTTCTCTTCAGGAAACACCAGGAATGGTTTTCCTGGTTTTTCCTGAAGAGAAAGCTGCAATATGGTATCCCTATTTAATCAGAATTTGGAAAATTGTGGCCTTTGAAACATGTGTAGAATGTAATAAAAGGAATTCTGTACAATCTTCGTTCAACTCCATTTCTTCCATTCACTAATTATATTAAACTTCAATTATCCGCAGCAACGCACGGTTGCAACACCATATGGTCTTATCTCCAACCGTGTTTTTTCTGCTGTGATTTTTGCTACCCAGGTATCGGTTAAACTCTTGAATAATCCGTAACAAGATAATTCATCTTTCCATTTCAACAAATATATATATATATATATATATATATATATATATATATATATATGTATATATGTATATATATAATATATATATATATATATATGTGAGTAGGGGGTTGGGAAGAGTGCTTCTTATCACGTACCCACTCCTGCGCTTATATATATATATGTATATACATATGTATGTATGTATATATATATATGTATGTATTTATATATATATATATATATATATATAATATATATATATATATATATATATATATATATATATATATATAGGCGCAAGAGTGCTGTGTAGTAAGTAGCTTGCTTACCAACCACATGGTTCCGGGTTCAGTCCCACTGCATGACACCTCGGGTAAGTGACTGAAACAAGTAGTAGAGTAAAAGAAATTAAAGAGTATATATATATACATATCTAAGCGCAGGAGTGTTTGCGTGGTAAGAAGCTCTCCTCCCAACCACATGGCTCCAGGTTCAGTCCTACTGTGTGGCACTTTGGAGAAATGTATTCTACTATCGCCTTGGGCTGACCAAAGACTTGTGCGTGGATCTGGTAGACGGAAATTGAAAGAAGCCCGTCATATATATATGTATATATATGACCGCTACCTGACCCGTTAAAATCTTCAACGCACCCACCACCCGTTCTCAACATACACTGATAAACAGTTTGGCCATGGGCTCTTAGGAGCCTAGTTCGATTTGTTTTGCTCCGCCTCTGTTCTGTTTTTGTTTTTTCCAACGGATTTCCTATTTCTTCCTGAAGAGAAAGACACAATATGGTCTCATTATTCAATCGAATTTTGGTAAATTGTGCCTTTCGAAACACGTGTAGAATGAAATAAAACGATTTCTGTTCAATCTTCGTTCAGCTCCATTTCTTCAATTCACTATATATATATATATATATATATATATTATATATATATATATATATATATATATATATATATATTATATATATATATATATATATATATATATATATATATATATATGTGCGTGTGTATGCATATATGTGTGTATATGTATCTTTGTGTCTATGTTTGTGCACCCACCATCGCTTGACAACCGATGTTGGCGTGTTTACGTCCCCGTAACTTAGCGATTCGGCAAAAGAGATCCGATAGTAAAGTAATACGCTTACAACAATATGTCCTGGGGGTCGGTTTGTACTACTAAATGCGGTGTTCCAGCATGGTGGCAGCGTAATAACTGAAACAAGTGAAAGGAAAATATATATACATACGTACATCATATTGTACATTTGGATACGGAATATAAACAGTAGAAACCAGAAACATAAGAAACTCCCGCTTGGGCTAGGCTAGCTATAAGGATATGAACGAAATTTATGTCTTTCTGCTTTAAGCAATAATTCGTTATCACAGTTAAGCAATATAATTGGTGTTCACGTGATAATTTTGACGACGGAAATACATACTCAAATATAATGGATGTCAATAAGGAATGAATATTAGGGCAAATTTTATTTATTGCAAGGTCAATACACTTGCATCAGATTAGTATTATTTATAGTTATATAGTATCTAAAATGGAGCAGTTCTATATTCAAGAGATAAATTATGTACGTTATATACATTTGACGGATATTTGCAATCGTATTGTTTGTTGTAAACACTACGTTTCGGCTGAATACAGGTGTCTTGGGGAAATTTCGAACCTGGGTTCTCATTCCTAAGGTATTTTTCGATGTTGCTGTTATTATTATTATTAATATTATGGAACTCGGAATCTTGAGTTTAGTAGCCCGCACTCTTAACCACTACGTGACCAATTATGGAGTGAATTTTCGAGCTTATAAATCTAATATTTTCCTCTCCTTCTTTAATACTGGTTCCCATATGCTACTCGTATCTGCAAATGCGAGTAGAATATGAGAAATAAATAGCATATGGCTACTAACCTCAAGATTCCGAGTACGATTCCAAGCAGTGACCTGAATGATGATGATAATAATAATAATAATAATGATAATAATAATAATAATAATAATAATAATAATAATAATAATAATAATAATAATAATAATAATAATATCAACAACAACAACAACATCGAAAAATATCTTAGGAATGAGAACCCAGGTTCGAAATTTCCCCAGAACGCCTGAAGAAGGCCGGAGGGTATATCAGCGGAAAGGATGTGTTAACAAGAAACAAGATTCGGACAAATATCCGTCAAATGTAAATAACGTAAGATGGCACAGTTACGGTAATGCATTGGGTGATATTGCATTAAAGAAACTTGTTGGGTAAGGACAGAACCAGTCGAGATGAAACAATACTTTATTGATCAGGAGGCGTAGAAGCGAGGGATTGGAAAAGGTCATCGTGTAGATGTGTATCGGGGGATTGTAATATGCCCTGTGTATGTATGTATGTATGTATGTATGTATGTATGTATGATTGCATGCATGTATGCAGGCATGTATGTATGTATGTATGTATGTATGTATGTATGTATGTATGTATGTATGTATGTATGTATGTTTGCATGTATGCATGCATGTATGTATGTATGCATGCATGTATGTAAGTATGTATGCATGCATGCATGCACGCATGTGTGTATGCATGTATGAATGCATGCATGTATGTATGCATGCATGTATGTATACATGCATGTATGTATACATCTTTATGGAATTTGATACAGTTTTAATAAGTTTAATAATGATTTTTAAAAGAATTATCGTTTTAAAAGGTTGTAATTTCTTCATGACAAAGTCACGGAACTTTGCGGAACAAGCTTCTGGTGTGTAAGCGCTTTCGATTATCTTTCCAAAGACACGTGTTCTTGGACAATGTATGAAAGAGGAATTTGTTATACTTGTTGTTGGGTTAGTATTAACTATTTCCGGTTTATTTTCGGACTTAATGTTCTCGTAAAATATACTCCCTTCGTCTTTTATAGTTAATAATTTTTACCTAATGTTTTGTAAAAAGAGGATATGTAAATATATTTTAACTATTGACTATAAAACTGGTCGGTTTCCTTCCTCTTTCCCTAATGTAGGTTTTAGGGCATTGTGGGTATATGATGCAATAGATGATGTTTCTTGTTTTGCAATTTATGTTTGCATCCACTTCGAATTACTTCTAATTCTTGAATCTTTTGGTTGCCCCTTGCTCAATTAATTCACATTAACTCCACAATTGGTTACCTTCATCTTTTCTTTTTAAAATGTGAATCTCGCCTTTCGTTAGAAGTCTCCTGAGGTTTGGAGGTTGTCTTCGACTGTTGATAATTTGTGATTTTTTAAATTATTCGTTGGAGATTTTGTGATCGATGTACAATTGGGAGATACCATTTGGCTGAGTGCAGGATTTTTTGATTTCTTGGAGCGTGGGTGACTACAAAAGCAATATTTGTATTTGTATTTTTGTTTTCACACCTAGACTGCGTGTTTCTCGGAAAAGTAGAGATCGGGATTTCTTTTTCTTTTGTTATGGCATGTTGAATTATCTTGGTGGGGTATTTTTGTTTCTGAAAGAATATATTATGTTCTGCCAGTCATTTATCTCGTCTAACGGTGTGTATGACGATTGAGCATATGCGCCTCGCCATGTTATATGATGTGTCCCTTATTGTATGGGAAAGGCTGCAAGATCTAAAATTCAGATATTGGTGTGAATATTTGTTCTTGTAGTAGAGATTAGTTGCGTTTCATTTTCTTTAATTATCAGAATATCCAGAAAGAGGAGTTCTATTCCATTCACTTACACATTGAATTGGATTGAGACATGAATGCTAATTATCAATTTGAGAAACTTTTAAGATCTTCTTACTTTGGTTCCAAAGTATAAAGCAGTCATCTACGAATATTTTCCAGTTTCCAATAAAAAAAGGTTTGGAAGTGGTGGTCAAAAGTAGTTATTTGGACCTTGTGTATTTGGTTACCGATTAAGAACTTTCACTTTTTAGGCTACATGATATCATCCACAGTTTTGCTATGTATCACTGGATCCGCCTCAGGAATTCCGCTGTATTCATTGAATTTATAATGAATGAGAGAAACGGCAAGCGACGTTTGTAGGAATCTTTATTCCACACAACAATCGTTTCGATACATCCTACATCTGTCCATTATGGATGGAATACTGTACAACTGGTTGTGCTGCTCCACTGAGTATGGTGTGTGTGTACGTACGTCTATATATATGTATTCATGTCAACACGTGTATAATTATCTTCCTTCATTTTATTTTTCAATTCTCTCCCTTTTCCATCATTTATTACTTTATTCTGTGTCATGCATTCACTATAGATTATAGCCAAACTGACTTACTGGTTATATCCCGGAAATTGTATCGATCCTCTATCATTATAGACAACAATATACCAAGCGAAACCGAGTATATTAAGAGAACTAACTAGTATAAAATAAAACACCTGATCATAAGCAATCTGCGCTGGTGGATGCAACACAAATAGTTTTACAGTCTCTCCTGCGCGAAGGACAGATAATGGATGGGTCGAAACGATCGTTATGTTGAATAAATTTCTTAGAAACTATTTTCCGTTTCCGATATATATATATATGGAAAGAGTTAATCCAAACATGAAAACACAAAGAGAAAACACAACAACGCGAGGATGTGGAACAAATATAGCATTATTGGACGCTCAGGAAGGAAGGGAAGAAGGAGGAAAACAATCGTCAACGGTACACATGCGGTCACACACACGCGGTCACACACCACACACACACACACACACACATATATATATATATATATATATAGTTGAAATTTATAGAAAAACAGATGACGAAGACAAGTATATGAACAACAAGCAAGTGTATTAGTGTGACTCTCGGGAAAATGAAAAGTTGAAGAGAATAAGAGAAAATAAACAGACAGAATAAAAAAATCAGCGGTCCAATATTTATATATGTATATATATACGTATTTTTCTTTCACTTACTGATTTATACCTCACTATAACTTTCCTCCTTCAATTTAGCTTGTACACTCTCTGACTTATAAATGTCAACGTCCATGTTAGAAACATGGCCATTATATTTCAACATTCATCCCTTATTTCCTAGCACTCTCACTTATTTCCCCACCTTCCCTTCCTTCTCAACGTTTAATATTCACATTTATTACTCCCCTACCCCCTGTACCACAATTTTTATCTATCTCTCCACCTTTAGGGACTTTTAAAACTCATCCCCCACCTCCTCACACGTACTCCTTTATTACCCTCTTATCTCTCCTTTCAATCCCCCTATTCTTTTTATCTATTCATAGCTCTCTTCTCCCCCCCCCTTGTAATTATATGCTGACCAGCATCTTGCATTCCTCTTTTCTATTTCTCTTTTTCTATTCCTTTCTCGCATTATCTACTTCCCCTCACCAGTATAATTCTCAAAATTCATTTATACTACAAGATCCTCTTGAATGAACAACGCATGAAATTAATATCCGAATACTATCCATTTGAAATAATAACATGAATTCTTATCACATTACACAATATGGACAGGAAGGCTCTATAAACATTCTACACGACACATTTCATGGATAACGGAACAACTATTTTAACCTCCAATATATTTTTATTTTCATATTTTCCCTTTTATATTTCCTGCATTATATCAAATTTCTTGTATATCTTTACTTCCCCAGAATAACTTCTAAAAAATTAACTCTACTAATTCCTTCTAATGAATCTCTTTCAATTCGTCTCTGATGATGGGATATCATTTATTTCCCTGAAAGAGCTGTAGGACCACCTTTTTGTCAATAAAATATAAATTTATTTCTATTTTTATTTTTATCTATAAATGTCCTAAGAATATCAAATTGCCATTTCCTTGTTACCTCATTATATTTAACATATCACGCTCACATACGATATGTCCTAGACTCATCACTCATGCTTTTATTGAACCAGGAGCTGAACAACGGTCCTTCCGTAGCACTTACATAGCCTTATCTGCCTTTTGTGTCTTCTGGATACCAAAGCATCTCATATTAATTTTCATTGTTAATACAAGCACTTATCACTTGTAATGCTTCAATAATGCATAAACAATTCCTTGGCATTTCCCTTAAGTACATACCTATTTATTGACAATTAGGGCCTCCATGATTCTGAGATGGCCACTATTGCACTGAGTGGCTCTTGTGGATACGCAGAAATCCTGTGTTTGGCACTTCCGCAGGCGTTATTTGATGGCAGACACTGTGCACAAATTTTCCTTGATGTGATTATGCAGTTCAGTTTACTACTGATGTTCTCCATGTAGTACGCATCACACTTACTGCAGACTAAGTCGTATACCAATATAGGGTCTCGAACATATTTTGAAATCGTCGATTAGAAAGTGTGCACCCAACGATGCCTCCTATAGCATTACTTCTAGCCAAACATTTCCATTGAAATTGAACGGCGTGCACAAATTGTAAATTAATATCTCCACCCCTGTGAATCGCATATTGTATAGCAGCAGTGGTTCTGTCGACGAAATAGGGCTGTTAAGGGAGCGCATGTCAGAGCTGTGGCTTCTTATGTGTTTTACTTCTTAATCAAATACTTTATATGTTTCAGCCTTGTTAAAAGGCTAGACGTCAAGTCATTTCCAGTCTAATGTAAAGATTAGGGAGGAAAAATATCAGCTACTTGCATTAGTTTTTGTATTGTTGTTTGGTTTTCCTGGTGGTCTGCGTACACATTATGTGTATATATATATATATATATTTGTTTTGCAAGATTTTTGATGTGAAATCGTGTGTTGAAACATATATTGTTGTATTTAGGAATGGTCATTTTGCCAGTTTAGCCAATAAAAAACACACACACTATTAAATAAGATTAAGATTATTGTAAAAAGTAAATAACGCTGAAGCAAAGTAACGCCAGATATATAGTGGGTGTGTTTTTTATTGGCTAAACAGGCAAAATGACCATTCCTAAATATAACAATATATATATATATATATTATATATATATATATATATATACATGCGTGTGTGTGTGTTTGTGTATGGGTTTCTGCGTGTGTTGTCTGTGTGTGTTTGTGTGTGATGTACGGTGTGATGGGCAATTTATCTCATGAAACTCTTCTAGATGGTCTCCTTGTTTTAATTGGTGAATGGTGGCATAACATCTCCATAACTAGTAACCACTACAAACACCATGATGTTGAGTGGAAATCTGATATTTATCACACCTGGTACATGTCAGATTGTCACACAAACAATCTGAAATGCTCGTATTGGGGCTTACGGCACGAATGCCAATCAGTACAGCATATCGTTTCAAAATTCCTGGCAGAAAAAATTGTGTCATGGTGCTGTTCTTCTGACACTCGGTGCCCAACGGACCTTACTATACTGGTGGTCAACAAAACAAAAATATATAAATAATGCGCATGCATGAAATAATAAATATAAAATGACGACATTTGACCCATCGCACCCTGTGTATGTATGTATATATATGTATATATATATATATCGTGACGTATATTTGCCATTTGAATATGGCTAACCCCTAAGGGTGGATGCTACTGTAGTTTGTAGCCCCAGGAGAACAACTCCTCCAGCTGGTTATAGACACACTTTATGTGCCCTATCAGTATTTGCGAAGGGAAGCCATCCTTCCCGTTTTCAACTTATGATACACACGGACTCGAGTTTCAGGGTATTGACCCGTCATCAGCGTGTGACAATCATAGTTGTCGATGAGAAGTCGGTTCCCTTCACAAATACATATACTTTTTTCAGTATCGATTGACACTGATATTGAAAAGGTGAAATCAAACAATGATAAATCTCAGAGCGAGTTATAAACAGTAGCAGCAACACATCGTGACGTATATTTGCCATTTGAATATGGCTAACCCCTAAGGGTGGATGCTACTGTAGTTTGTAGCCCCAGAAGGACACCTCCTCCAGCTGGCTATAGACACACTTATATGTACATATCTAATATTGTATGTATATATTTTATTAATTTGCCTGTACGCCTGATAATTCGCTTACCACTGGTGATGGTATTTTAATAATACCATCCCTATATATATATATATATATACTCTTTCTTTTGGACCTACAAAAGCACGCACAATCACACGCACTCACATTTGAATATAGAGGTAGGTATATACGTTTGTTTCGTTTCTGGGTATATTTAGTTACTTTTGTGTGCTGCATTGGCGTATTGTTTTCATAGCTTAGGTTATTTACCTACTTTAGTCTGTTAACTGAAAGTTGGTATTGTCCTCTTTACGTAAATGATTTCGATTTCCCTGCCATATATTTACTGCGGCTATGATAGTGAACCGCAGGCTACATTACAATTGTTTCCTGTGTATGCATCACCTAAATAGTGATATAGAGTACCATTTACAATCCAACTATTTCTTTTTGTTTCCCTTTTATTATTCCTGGAAATAGTAGAATATTGCATATATCAATCCACTGTGATCTCTTTACAAATTAGATTCATCTTAATACGTGTGATGCATTCGCAGTATTTTATTATTCCTTTGAATTTACATTTATTGGATGTCTGTTTCTCTTAGCTACCGCTATATAAAAGTATTGATTATACTTCTTTTGATTCTGTATTTGGCTAGATGGCATATGAAATCATGGTATTTTTATTTCACAAATAGAAACGTCACGACACTTAAGTATCGGAAACGTTGTTTCCTGCTGTACATTCTTCAAATTCCCATGGGGATTCCGCTACCCTTAACGCAATGCCATTACTTCCTTAAAATCCCATTCATATCCTGACCAGTTATATTACTCTGAATTATGCTATGAGATTTTCCGTTGCATATAAGATTTTTAAATATAACACCAATCCATTTTTAATATTTAATCATTGTGCAGTGAGCTGAAAGAATCTTTACCACAACGAACAAAATACCGAGCGACATTTTACCCGGGTCTTCACATTCTCAATACAAATACTACTGAAATCAACTTTGCTTTTCATCCTTTCAGGTCGATAAAAATAAGTTCCAGTTCAGTACTGAGGTCGATGTAATCGACATTTCTTTCCCCATAAAATCGTTGTACATGTTTTAAAACAAGAAGGGGTATATAAAATCTACAACAAAGGACGCTGATGAAAAAGCAACTATTTTCTTCTCTTTTTCGGCATCGAAATATGTCCATTTATCATTTATCTATAAATCAGTGAACAAACGAAAGAAACAACACTCAACACATTTGATAGTACTCACATTTATTAAACAAAGAAATTTCCTCTTGCATAGCTAAGAGCTTCCTGACGTTAATTAAAAACAATTTCCTAGGACCGTAACTCGTCAAACCTAACAATGTTAAGTTCAATTATTTACACTTAGATAAGATCGTTTGAAACATTGTACGCTTTGATCGATGTAAACAGACAACCATACATCCTCCAGTCCACATCCCAACCTGTAACCGCTGTAATCCTGACTCTCAATGTTTGCAATCTATAGAGACATATTCTTATTGCATGACGCTACAAGGGAATATCACCCAGTAAATGTTCTGGAAGGTGTACACAGCAATTGCACTATTTCAGGTCAAGGTATAGGGAAAATATATATATCTCTATCCAGGCGGCGAGCTGGCAGAAACGTTAGCACGTCGGGCGAAATGCGTAGCCGTATTTCGTCTGCTGTTACGTTCTGAGTTCAAATTCCGCCGAGGTCGACTTTGCCTTTCATCCTTTCGGGGTCGATAAATTAAGTACCAGTTAGGCATTGGAGTCGATGTAATCGACTTAATCCATTTGTCTGTACTTGTTTCTCCCCTCTGTGTTTAGTCCCTTGTGGGTAGTAAAAGAAATATATATATCCCTATCCAGCTTTATTGGGAGTCTTGACCAAAGAAATTACACCCTCAAGTTAAAAATGAGGTATCATTGGGATGGAACTTTCTTGCTCATTGGAACTCGCAATTGCCACCTGTCTCCCCGAGAGACCAAACGTATTCCATCCACGTACACTACTCATCAGAAGAAAAATTAAATGTCTTATTGCTACCACCACAGGTATGTCCTGCTAATGAATTCAAGGCACTGGCTCACAACTCAGTATATTACCCTGGATGTAGTTATCCCTCAAACTAGAGAGGATATTTAGTCTTTATCGCCCGTATAGACTAGAGCCCAATCATATTTTTCATACAAACTCCATTGTAATCCAACTCCATGGTATATGTTTAATCCCACGTAAACACACCTGGGAATAATGTGTTCACAAACCACTACATAACGACTGTTCTGTTGCTACGAGAAACTCCAACGCCACGAACTGATGATACTGAAGATAAAGCCAAATGACGTCAGCATATTTCCTATATCATTTCGTGTCTAAAAACAACAAAAAAATAAAGCTTGTTTCACTTTCACAGCTTTTATACCAATGGCCTGAGATTATCAACATAGCAGTAACAACCATCTTCAATTTCTCTGTCACCAGCATTTTATGAAGTGGATATGTGTTACACTGACATGCACATGTATATATATAAATATGTGTGTTGGCTTGCGATTTATGCATACATTCATACACACACACACACACACACACACACACACACACACACACACACACACACACACACACATATATATATATATATATATATATATATATATATATATACACGGTTGACAGTCAGTCAGACGACATGGCCAGTCCAGCGTAACTGAGACTTCAGTAACAATGATGAACGAGGTCTGTCTCACACTTCTTGGTTTATAAGACTGTCCTGCCAGCGAAAGCCCGTGGTCCTATGCAATACCCTTGGGTGAAAATTTTCAAGTTGTTTCATGTGCCAACGGTATAGGGTATATGTTTGACATACATAGGGTGATGTGGAAATGACTGACAACCGTATACCCAGACAGTTGTAGAGTGATGCGCTCACGCAGGGGTCCCGCTCGGTCCACACAAACTAGGAACACTTAAACTGAGGTAAGATGTGACTCAGAAAAGTAACCTCAAATAGAGCGGCATTAGATCACGTGAAATCAGAATCTCTACCACAGAGAGATCAGTGTGGAAGTTTCTCACCTCACGAACAGTAGCTGCTTTCGAAGAGGACGGCAACTACGTCTCAAAGTAGCGAGCGAAAGTTGTCACAGGGCAGCATCCCCACC
>NC_043006.1:61310614-61365614 GCF_006345805.1 Octopus sinensis
GTGAAAATAAATTCGTGTTGAGATAGTTGTAAATTCCCCCAGAAACGCCAATTTGTACTCCTTAGTTTACGTTGAGTTCATTTCGTTAGACAGGTGAATATAAGAATCAATCGGACTACAGGACACGGCTTTTCAAATTCATAATATGATTCACAGTCTGTCTCTTGTATATATACACATATATATATATATATATATATATATATAATATATATATATATATATATATATATATATATATATATATATATATATATATATATATACATACACACACACATACACACACACACAACACACACACACACACACATATATATATATATATTATATATATATATGCAACGTCGCTACCAGGAATAAAACGCATGACGGAGTTAAATGGGTTTTGTGAGTGGGTGTATGAGAGAGAGGGAAAGAGTGATAGAAGAAAGAAAGAAAGAGAAATATGAGGAAGGATTAGAAAATAAGTTAGTGGTAATAATGCAAAATTAACAATAAGCAAGCAGTAAAATCAAAAATAATAAATATAAATAAAAATAATAAAAGAAGATAAAAGAAAAAAGTAATGATAGATATATCTGCAACGACCGTGCGAAGCGAGGTGACGAAGATAGCTCCTTCGTACATCACACGGCCAATACAATAAATATAAAAAGAATAAAGCATATATGTACCAGAGGGAAAAGAGAGACATATATGCATTCTTCTTTTGATATTTATTGCATCGACAGAATGACGTACTAAGGAGCCATTCTCGTCACCTCGCTTCGCACGGCCATTACAAATTGGTGACCCGATTAAAACATGCATTCCTTTCCGTAGTTCACTACCAGCTTTCATTTTATTTTAATGGCCAACCATTCTCTCTAATTTCACCTCTTCACTACAGAAATATCTTTTTTTTTATCGTCCATTTTATCATAACCGGCTCTGCATCATCGCCGCAACTTCTTGATACAGTATTTCAGCTATCGTGTACAATTGGCTACGAAGTGGTGTTTATCATTGATGTGTCTATGAACATTCTTCTAACTTCTCATTATAGACTCTTTCAATTTGTTCTTCATTACTAAACTTATCTGTACTTATCGCACACACATACATCCATACCTATACACACACACATACACTTTGTTATTATGACGGCCTGCCTGTTATTCTGTATATATGACGCACACAGTTACACATGTTAACATATCAATATATCTTAAACATTCTACCCGACTGTGTCTCTTTTTTCACTCTGGCACATATATGCGTTATTCTTTTGATATTTATTGTATCGACTGTGTGATGTACTAAGGAGCCATTCTCAACACCCCGCTTTGCACGGTCGTTACATATCCTAAATGGGTTTCGTGAGGTGAGCGAGTGTGCATTGGAGAGAAAAGAAAGGGAATAAAATATAATGGCATACAGGAAACAGGGTAAAGAATAATAAGATAAAAATAAACAAATAAAAGTAAGCTTAACGATATAGAAATGTCATTATTGTACGGGGACTGGAAGTCAAAACGTTAATGTTTCAGTAGACTGTGAGTGGCAAGCCAATCTAGGTAAAGTTATTAGAACAGTAATTCAGTGCATATATTTCAAATTGCATTTCAGGCTTCATAACCATTAAATGATATTTGATAAATGATTAAGAATTAAACCTCAAATTGAAAATTAAAATTTTAAAACTAAACTTAAAATAAGTTTATATCTGAGAGGGAAGAAGTGTTATTTCCGTTAGCCTACTGGACCTCCTGTGGTTTTATAAGAATTTTGGCTCCGTCCATTTTGATGTCACTGAGTGTGTGTTGTGCGTAGGTTGGCCGGACAAATGTCATTTGGGGTCACACTTTCTATGATCATTTTGTGGAGGTATATGTGTGTGTGTCTGTGTGTCCGTGTGTGTTTGTGTGCGTGCGTGTGTGTGTGTGTTTGGAGAAGGGGAGAGAGACAAAAAGAGACAAGGGAAAATAAAAATAAAAATAAATATAAAAATAAAAATAAAAAAAACAATAAAAATATAAAAATATAAAAATATTTTAAAAAAATAAATAAATAAAATATAAAAAATAAATAAAAATAAAAATAAAAATAAGGGAGGAAGTGGAGAAGAAAAAAATATTTTTGTGTGTTGATATTTATACCAATACATATATATACACACACAGACTTATACGTAAAATATTTGAAAAAAAACTTTTTATCGGTTCAAAATGAACAACCAAATTATATCATCTTGAAAATTGTATATCATAGGAAAGTTAAAATTAAAGTGACAATTAAAAGGTAAAGATGGAAGTGAATTATAAAGATAATAATATAATATAATGTATATAACAGGCAATACACATATCTATACACACACAGATATATTATATATACATATACACACACAGACATATACTAAATGTTCTACTATATTAGATTGTAAATCGAAAGATGCGTCCTTCAATGTCACTATATATATATATATATACATGCTTACACATGAAATATTAGGGAAAAATCCACCTTCTAACGAATCAAAATGAACAATCAAGTTACACCATCTTGAAAATTGCATATCATAGGAAGGTTAAAGTTAGAATGACAATTGGCAAGTAAAGATCAAGTAAATTGCAAAAACAATATAATGTATGTAACAGGTAACATATACACACACACATACCTATATATATATACATACACACATATATTAAATGTTCCACTGTATCATATTGTAAATCGAAAAAAATTGTTTGTCCTTCAATGTATGTTTTTCCATATTCCTCCTGAAGGTGGTGTCGTTCTTCGGACACTTGTAGAAGGGAAATATCTTAAATTTTCCTTCTCCACATGGAGCTAGGTGTGTGCTTAGTGATATTTTGCGTAGTTCTTCCTGCCGAATATGTTGTCGGTGGATCCTGGCTCGCTGACACAAAGAATTATCAGTTTCACCTACGTAATTCTCCTTGCACGTGGGGCAGGTTATGCAGTATATGACGTTCTGCGTCTTGCAGTTCATATCTGCATTTACTTTGAATATGTCACCATTTTTAAATCTTATCTCTCTGTTGCTCTCTATGTATTTGTAGGTGGGGTTGCTGCAGGTCCCACATCTACCATCTCCGCACTCTTTTGCAAAGAATTCCGTTTTAGTTTCTGAAGAGAATTTCGCTCTTGTTAGGTGTTTTTTTAGGTTTTTGTCCTGTCGTCTACTGTTTTTTATGCTATATTTGTTTAATATGTTTTTCATTTTGGGGCTTTGTAAGGCTATTGGTAGGTTTGAATGTATGGTTTGGAAGATGTTGGTAACTCCAGAGTTGTGTGTGTTTATAAAAGGGATAGTGTTTTCTTTGTTTTTTGTTTTGGGTGTCCTGCGTTGTGTGATGTCTAGTTTTAATGCTCTTGTGATTCCATTTTCTATTAGTTTAAGGGGGTATTTTTGCTCTAGGAGGAAGCTTTTGAGTTCATCTAGTCTTATTAATCGTATTTGTGAATCAGTTACTATGCTACATATTCGTCGTGCCATACTATATGGTATGTTTCTTTTTGTGTGGGATGGGTGGCAGGAGTGGAAATTTAAGTATTGATGTGTGTCAGTTTTTTTTGTAGTGGATGTCTGTTGTGACGATAGAGTTGTGTATTTTGATGTTGATGTCTAGGAAGGGAAGTTCGTTGTGGCTGGTATCTATTGTGAAATTGATAGATGGGTGCAGCGTATTGAGGATGTTGTGGAATGTTTGTAGGTCCTCTTCTGATCTGTTCCAAAAGATGAAACAGTCATCGAGGTAGCGTTTCCACTTTTTCTTGATGTCTTCTCTGAAGTCGTGTTCGAAGACTTTCCCTATTTCGTCATATAGTTTTTTCTCCAGGAAGCCCATCACCAGGTTGGCATATGAAGGTGCGAATTTTGTACCCATAGCCGTGCCTTTTATCTGTCGGTATGTCTTGTTGTTGAATGAGAATGTGTTTTCTTCTAGTATTAGTTGGGTGGCTTGGGTGATAAATTTTGTCTTGAAGCGTTCGTCTATAAGTTCTCTGTATTTTTCTATTGATTGTTTTATAGCTTCTAGACCTAGGGTGTGTGGTATGTTTGTGTATAGATTTGTGACATCAAAGCTTGCAAGTATGGTGTTTTTCGGGACTGTATTTGGAATGTGTGTGAGCAAGTCTATGTCATCCCTTATGTAGCTTGGAATCTGTGGGCATAAAGGTTTGAGGAGTATATCTATGAAGTGGCTTAGTTGTTGTGTTGGTGCCTGGGGTCCTGCCACTATTGGTCTCATTGTGAGGTCTGTAGGTCTTTGTACTCTTATATAGTGGTTCCTCTGTTCCTTTATGGCTCTCTGCATTTCCGAGCTTTTATGAATTTTAGGTAATCCATAAAAGTTGCTTTCTTTGGTTTGTGAGTTGCATAGATAGTCTTCCTCCTTATCTGTAAAGGAGTCCTGATATTCATTGACTAAAGTTCTAATTTTTCTTATTGTTGTTTTCTCCGGTGGTGTTGGTTCCTCTTTGTAATATGTTGTTCAGTAACTCTAGTATCTTTTCTTTGTAGTAATCTGTGTCCATAATTAATCCACCTTTGTCAGCTTCTTTTATAACGATTGATCTGTCATTTTTCAGTTTTTGTAGGGCTTGTTTTTCTTCTCTGCGGAGATTCTGTTTGCATTTGTGTGTGTGAAGAGGGAATTTGGATATTGTTTCTATGTATGTGTCAAGGTGTTTGTCACTTCCCTTGTAAGGGGTGAAGTGGGATTTTTTTCTTATGATTGAGTTATCATCTGTTTCTTTATTTTCAAAGAATTCCATAAGGCGGAGGTAGCGGCTGAAGTTGTCCATGTCAGTTTTTAGTTCTATGAGGTTTGGAGTGGGTGTAGGTGTAAATTTGAGGCCTTTTAGTAGTAGGTTCATTTCATATTCGTCAAGTTCTCTTTTAGATAAGTTTATTATTTTGGGGTCTATGTGTTTTGGGAGTTCATCCGGAATTTTTGGTGTATTGGGTCTGGAGTATGGTTGAAGTATCCTCTCCCTAAAAAATGGGTTGTGTTGTTACGTCTCCAAATTCCATTTTCAGTTCTTAGGTTTTCTTGTAGTTGGGGTGGTCTGTGTGGTCTGTATGTGTTGTTTTGTCTTTGGTAGTTGTTTTCTTCCCATCTTCTGTTTTTGTTGAGCCAATATTTATTACTGGGGTTCAGGTTTCCTTGTGGGTAGGTGGATGGTTCATGTATTGTGTTTGTATTGTATTGATAGTGGGAGTTGTTTTTTATCCATCTTGGAAATTTGTGGGGTTGCATGGGGTTGGTGTTTATGTGGTTTCGATTTCCGTGATGTTTGTTGTAGGTTATGTGTTGATTTCTATCCATTTGTATATTGTTCCATGTGTGTGTCCCTTTAGGGTGTCCAGTGTTATGTGTTGGTCGTTGTTCATATTCTATTTGTTCTCTCCAAGTGTTATAGGTTGTTGGTTGTATGTATTGTGCTCGTCTTGCTGTTGGTGTGTTTGTTTTTGTGGGGTTTTGGGTTGATGGTTGTCTTTCATATTTTGTGTATCTGTTAATTTGGGGGTTCGGCAGTGTAAGGAGCGGGATTTTGGTTTGTGTTTGGTAGGGCTTATTTTGATGTCTGGGAGTCCAATATGTTTGTGGTGTTGGTTTGTTGTATCTATTCATTTGTTTTGGTAGTTTTTTTTGTCTTCATAATTGATTCTTCCCCATAATTCTTTTCGTAGTTTAAAAACCACTCCTGCTGTTTGGTCCACATAATTCTGGATCTTTCCTCCTCTCGTTTGGTATCCTCTTTCCATAATTGTTGTAGTTTTTCTTTGTTTTGATTATTGTTCCTTTCTGTTATCTCGGCCATTATGACGATATCGATTGTTTTAATCTTATCTTCCTGGTGTGTGCTTCGTGTTTGTAGAAGGGAAATTTCCGTTTCTAGTCGGCAGAGGGCTAGGTTTGCACGTATTGTTGTTTCTTCTAGTGTTTCACCCCTTATTTCTTTGATAAGAAATTTTCTAGGGAGTATTGGGTTCTTCAAGTCCCGCCAGTTTTGATATATATTGGCTATGTTCTTACAGCGTATGTTTTTCCAATAAGCATATTTGCGTTGGTTTAGAAGTTTGTTCCAGTCTTGGGGTTTTGAAGGTTTTTCTTGGTTTGTGTCAGTTTTTGTTTCTTCGTCATTTGTTGTCCTTTGTGATTGGGGTAGTCCCGCCAGAAGGTTTGTGTTGTCAGTTGTGTTTGCTTGATTATTTTTACAGAGAATATTTTGTGTTTGGATTGTATTTATTGTTAAAGCAATGTTTGCAAAGAGCGTATCAATTTTTGAGAGAAGCGAATTTAACATACTACAGGTTTCTGTGAGTAGATCTTCCATGCTTCTGGTATTTCCCTGTTGAAGATGTGCTTCTGTCTTGTTTATTTCGGCATTGCATATTTTGCAGATTTGTGTTAGGTCTTCTGCGTGTTTGGTATAAGCCTGTTTGGGGTCTGGTTCTGTTCCATTCCTTTCAATATTTTCTGTAGTTTTGGTATCTTCTGTTTGTGGATCTGATATTAGTCCATCCATTCTGATGTCATGTACATCCAAATATATGTATCGGAAGGTTTGGAGATGATGTACAGGTATTATATATTAGAAAAAATGAGGTAATCAGATCGGATGGTTCATATTTGTAGATATTTATTTATATATTACATTTTTTACATATATATCATATCATTCAGATCATATCATTCGGATTAGCGCTTTCTCCCAATCTAGTGGGGTTTTCAAATCAAATCAATTGTGGGGAATTTGAACATTTTATATACATATATATATGTATATATATATATATATATATATATACATTTGCATATACATATATATATATATATACATATGCATATACATACATACATATATATATATATATATATATATATATATATATATATTATATATATATATATATATATATATATATATATATATACTACATAAGAAAATGTAATGACCGTGGATTAATGTGTTATCCCTGTTGATTTTCTTTGCATTTGGATCTATGGAAGAATTTAAAGCTCTGATAGAAACTATAACATGTGGAAAAAGCTTGGATTTGCTCAATTTATATATTAATATTTGGAAGGCTTCTTTTAGGCATAGTCCAAAAGTGGATCATTGCCTTTGGTATGGAACCTCGGAATCTATTATTGCCTAGGAGATCCTTTATTAGATAGTGTATAGTTTGGGCTAGGGAGGTAGATTTGCTGTAACTCACATACTTAAATGAGTATATTTATGCTTCAACGGTTGTAAGACTTCAAATCCAGAAACGGCTGTAAAACTTCAAATTCACCTTACCCTAATGAGATTATTCTAAATGACTTGAGATACTCATTCTGCATTGGCTTTGATTTTTTCCTCTAATATAATATGTACATACTATAACGGAATCCTAACACGGATCCCTGAATCCAGCATTAGCTGTGATCTTGGAACATAATGGTTGACCAACTATAGCACTTACCTAGCGTGCCTATTAGTTTAGATCACAAGTGAACTAAACTCATCATATTCTTTATCATTGCCATTAGGAGCACTCAGTATAGGTATTGCTCAATATGGATAAACAAATCCTTGGCATATCACTTAAGGGCATACTTATTCCCTCTCAAAATACTTTCCTCCTATTTCTACTTAGCAAAATAAATGACCTTATCAGAAGGATGAGGTGAACGGCTTTCTTCTACGATAATAGGCACATGTTTGATATTAGTATTAATAGATATAATCTTAAATCCCACAAAAACCCTCCTCACATCCCTATCTGGATAAATTCCAAGCTGACATACTCAACACGTATGAGAACTTAAAATTCTCATAACATTAATCTTTATTCAAAAAACACCTTTCTAAAACGATCAAACGTATCACTTTCTCAAACGTCTTCTTGGATGAAACTGGAAATATATCTTCTCTTAATACTGAAGAATACATTGACATCATTAGAAAGGAATTATACAAGTTCTACAAGATAGCCCCGGCGTCCTCACACGATACTATCAGCACCAACTTTGTAAATTAGTAAATAAACTAGACGATCGCACAGAGCCTTACAACCGAAAAGCTCCGCATTTCTACCTTAAAGAGCACAAAGCAGATTTCATAACCAAACCATCTACAAGGCTCCTCTGACCTACCAAATTACACTTAGGACGTATCAGTAAAAATAGACTAGACAATATAACACTTAACGAAAAAAAATAGACGTCACAGGTGAAGTTATCTATTTTCAACAACTTGCAAACTAAATCACTTATCATTTCTACACTTTGACATCAACAATTACTACACTTCTGTATCCCCTATCCTCCTTAAGAAAGCTCTCATTCTAGTTAAAAACCTAACTAAATTGATACCTTTTGAAACAGACGCAATTTTAACTGCCATAAAGACACTCATCTCCTTCGATGATAAGGTACCCACAATAAAACAACTTCTTCGATATAACTACGGACACTACAGACTCCGCTCAGGTCACAGATTTCGTCGGATCATACCTCCTCCATCAACTCCGCATGTGTTTCCCTTAACTCAAAGGGGTTTGTATAGGGACGATGCATTTTTCGTTACTGCGGGCCTAAATAAATCAGAATTAGAGAAAACTAAAATAAAAAAAAATGTAAAGTATAAAAAGCCATCTCAATATGGCTTTCATCGTGACCTGGTGGTTACCGCCCGTTGATAAGAGACAATAATCTCGAAATCGGTCCGTGCGTATCGCTCAGGCTTGCGAGGAAGGGATGGCCTCCATTTGCAAATACTTCAAGGGCACAGAAAGTGTGCCTAAAGTCAGCTGGAGACGATGATCTCCTGGGGCTATAAAGCTACAGTAACAACCCCACGTTGTGGTTAGCCATATTGAGATGGCTTTTATACTTTACATTGTCGAGCGGGTACTGTTTACATCTCGCTCTGGGATTTAATAATGCCTAAAATAAAAAAAACTTCCATAAATTCTTTGCTAATTTCAACTTATCTATCTCCTTTGAAACACTTACAAAAAGGTACTTACTATTATTTTGGAAGAGAGAAATTCTGCACATATAAACACTTTAAATTATGTGGAGCATAGCAAATCTAACTCCGTAGCCAACCATATACACCATCTAATAAGTAGGAAGATACCATACAGGATATCCGGGGCTATAATAGAATCTGGGGTCTCATACCAAGCAGCGTTCCACTTTTGGACTATGCCTAAAAGAAGTCTTCCAAATATTAATACATAATTCACCACAATTAGTAAATATAACAGAAACAGAGCTTTTTCTACACGTTTTCATAGGTCATCACCCCTTAAGTCCTTTATCCAAATGCAAACAAAATCAACACGGATAGCACAACCATCCAAGGTCGTTACCGTGTATGTATGTATCTATATATTTATGTATGTATGAATGTATGTATGTATGCATGGATGTATGTATGTATTATGTATACGTGTGTATATGTGCACGCCTTATTTGTACGCTTGTATGCATATATGTAGGTACGTATGTGTATGTGTATATGTCTGTATGTATATATGTATATGTATATGTATGTATATGCATATTTGTCTACATTCTATTTTCCCTTACTCTCTATCAACATAATTATCTTAGAAATTAGCTCAATAATTTTAAAGTCTTATAGTTTTTTTTTAGATTTTAGTTCTCTCGCTTTGTAATTTTAAGTATAGGTTTTAAATTTTAATTTTCAATTTTAATTTTCAACTTTATGTTTAATTCTTAATTATTTATCTAATATCATTTAATGTCTATGAAGCTTGAAATACAATTTGAATTATATGCACTGAATTATTGCCCTTATAACTTTACCTAGATTGGCTTGCCACACCCATTCTACTGAAACATTAACGTTTTGACTTCTAACCCCCATACAATACTGACATTTCCATATCGTTACCTTTATTTATATGTATTTATTTATTTTAAGCTTATTATTCTTCACCCTGTTACCTCTATCTCCTTTTATTTTTATTCCCTTTCTTCTCTCTCCCATACACACTCACTCACAAAACCCTTTCAGGATATATCTATCATTCCTTTTTCTTTTATTTCCTTTTATAATTTATCATTATTACTTTTAGTTATATTTTATCTTTATTTTTATGTTATTCTTCTTTTTCCACATTACTACTATCTCATATCACACATTCTTTTTTCTCCTCTCTCTCACCCATACACCCACTCACAAACCCATTTATGCCAATCACACTTCCTCACTCTATATACACATTTAGAATATGAATACTTTATTCAGAATACTGCCCAAATATTCCCTGGATTTACCGGAGATTTTAACTAAAACCTTGTACCCTCATGAAAGTACTAACCAGCATCCATATCCTCTGGAAAATTATGAGTTCTGAACATTATTCTCGTGACTACTTTTAATCTTTTATTCCTCTATTTTACTACTTTATTCTTCTATTTTATTCCTGATAAACTGTGAATTTTACCCCTTGTAAACTTTAAAATTTTCCCCGTCTAGAATATTCATACCTTGTTTCTGATGATAGTATATTGAGGGCACGAAAATGCTAACTAATCATTTGAGTTATCCCAGAAACGGCTGTAAGACTTCCAATTCAGCTTAATCTGATTAGATTATTCTAAATCAGTTGAGATACTCGTTCTGGCTTGGTTTTGATCTTCCTCTAATGTAATATAATATAATGTAATGTAATATATGATATAATATATACTCTTTTACTCTTTTACTTGTTTCAGATTGTGGCCATGCTGGAGCACTGCCTTTAGTCGAACAAATCGACCCCAGGACTTATTCTTTGTAAGCCTAGTACTTATTTTATCGGTTACTTTTGCCGAACCGCTAAGTTACGGGGACGTAAACACACCAGCATCGGCTGTCAAGCGATGTCGGTGGGGATAGCCACGGACACACAAACATATACACACAAATATATATATACATTTACACGAAGGGCTTCTTTTAGTTTCCGTCTACCAAATCCACTCACAAGGCTTTGGTCGGCTTAAGGCTATAGTAGAAGACACTTGGCCAAGATGCCATGCAGTGAGACTGAACCCGGAACCATGTGGTTCGTAAGCGAGTTGCTTACCACACAGCCACTCATATATATATTACACACGCACACACACACACACACACACACACATATATATATATATATTAATTCAATTTAAGATGGGTGCCATACGTTGAACGAATATAAATATACTGCGAGCAGGTTCGATAAAAGAAGGCTGCAGTGACCGTCTTGAAGTCGGTGTTGGCAGAAATGAAAAAAAAAAGAAAACAGAACAATAAATTGAACAATTATAGATCCAATGCAATATTTTACACAAACACATGACACATCTCAAATTATAACTTATTCCGCTTCGTTAATAAAATGAAACTTTTCTAGAATAATCAGATCCGTTTATATATGCAATGAGGATTCATGAGATTAACAAACCTTAACTATTTGACGAAAAATATCAAATGAAAATATTTGTAATGTCTAAATCTTTACAAAGAGGCTATATGAACGAGCTTAATCGTAAATAAGTAAATAATCTAACAGAAATTTTGTAAATTCATAACTCTAAATCTTTAACCTTTCCGTTCTATAACCGGTTTATGTATACTCATCTTTATATATACTTTTGTATACACACATACATACCAATCATTTACGTATATACACACACACGTACGTTTACGCAGATGCATATACACATACAGAAGTTTGCTTATCCCTCTATCTATCTATCTATCTATCTATCTATCTATCTATCTATCTATCTATCTATCTATCTATCTATCTATCTATCTATCTATCTATCTATCTATGTATATATATATATATATAATATATATATATATATATATATATATATATATATATATGTATATATAGTTAAAACAAACAAGAAAACACAAAGAGAAAACCACAACGCGCGGACATAGAGTATAGAGTATATATCTATTCACGTTATAACATTATTTTGTATGTAATAATTCAAAATAATTAATTCAAAATATTTAAAAATTACTATTGGAATAAAGTGGAGGGAAGTATTTTCCCGTTTATATAAACAATGCGAAAAACAACATCAATGCGATACGGTCAACGATGAAAACCATTTAAATATATACATACAAAAAGAAACAAGGCAATAAAGTACAAACGAAATATCCCGCATGCTAACAACGAGCCAACACAATAAATTAAATAAGCTAAATAACCTATATCTACATATATACCCCATTATTTCTTTACTCACATACATATATTTATCGATAGTTTTAAAACAAAGTGAAAAACGTAACAAACTCTATACAAACATAATTGAATTGTATATATACATCAAAACCAAATATTGTTTTAGCTTCCGTCCAACCCTCACGCTTACATATATACACACGTTCATACATACACACACTCACGTATATATTTAATGCATACATATATAGACTTATACATATATACATCAATACACGTATGAATATATATATTTATATATATGTATATATATCTACACATATACACACACCATACATAAACATACACATATATTCATAGACACACACATATACACGTGCATATACATCATCATGCATATATATATATATATATACACACATATACATATATGTATATATACATACACATAGATATACATATATACACCAACGCCACTATACATATGCTCACACATATATACATATATAGTTTCATACCCATATAGATTTATACACCCACTACGCTTCCACACACATATATATTTATACACATATACACACGATCTTGCATATATACATATATATACTCATACACAGCTATACATCCACACAGCTACCTATATACGTCTAAATAAACATATATATATATATATATATAACTATACACACATGCATATCCATTAAGATATATAAACTGTCATATCTACACAATGACTTTCACATATATAGATGTATACCTCTTCCCATATATAAATAAACAAAAAAGTAAATATCTATGCCCACATATACACATAAGCATGCTTAGTCACACATGTTAAATATATATATATATATATATATATATATATATATAAAGTTAATCCAAACAAGAAAGCACAAAAAAGCACAACAACGCGAGAACGTGGTACAAATAGAGCATTATAGGTCGCTCAGGATAGAAGGAACGAAGAAGGGTTAATCGTTTCGAGCGGAGCTCTTCGTCGATGTATATATATAATATATATATATATATATATATATTATATATATATATATATATATATATATATATATATATATATACATATATATATATATATATATATATATATATATATATATATATTATATATATATATATATCTATATATATATATATATATATACATATATACAGACATACCATCATTAAGTTCCCACTTTTATATTCAAATCATTAGAATGGGGAAATATTAATTAAATTCTATTTATAATTTCAATCATAAGAGTTGTTAATCTACTTCACAATAGTTCAAGATATCTATTATGAGGTATCAAAATAACAGTTTATTAATTATAGCTATAATAAAAAAAATATGTATATCTAATAACTTCATGTTTCTTTTATGTAGGCAATAATTATTTTTTCATCCCTCATGTTAAGTAAAGGAAATCTCGCCATTAGAATAAATAATTACCCATTCAAACAAAGAAAGTACTTCTTATTACTTATATTGTAAGTAGGTGCAGTCACCAAGATATCCCATTCGAGATTAAAATTAATTTTTCTTATCTTTAAATTTTCCAATAAATTTACTTAGTCTCGTCTTTTCCTATTCCGTGATGTATATAAATGTGTTGAAAGACGCTTCTTCATTTCGTTTTTAGTTTATCCTATATAAATATATATATATTTTTTATAAATTTCTAAGATAACTTTAAATTGATATACCACGTATTTTAATTTACTTAAATTTTTAGCCATACAGCTATCTAATGTTTTTACAATAACATGTTTTATAAGAATGGTCATTTATTTTGTTTCGGGAAGAGGATTTAGATGCAACTGGTTTCTGATCATTCTTAATAATAATATTATACTTATTAACGAAATACCTGGTAGTATTACTACCAATATTTTCTACATGTTCCCAGACATTAAGGGAGTTATTATTAACATATTCTCTATTTGAATAAAATAAATCTAATTTTTATTATTATTTATAGAAACTATATTTGTAGATAAGTTATGAGTTGAGCGATAACCTATCTTTATTTTTTTATTATTAATAATTTCATAATATTTATTATTAATATTGAAATGCTTATTAGTTAGCCTATAAATGCATTTCACCAAATTAGTTTTTACTTGAATGGTATATGTGATTATGAGCCATAGTATTTTATTAGTATCTACTTTATTACGATTCACCAGGCGCAAACAATACATATCTCAAATTACATCTCAAACACGCACCAACCATCACAATTGCAACCAACCACACACACTCATCGATGGAACCCTGGAGGGCCTTGCACCTAGGCAACCTAGACCCCCCACACATATTCATTTAACACTAGGTCAAAAACAAAAACAACTAAAACAGACAACAACAACAGGCCTCGCCACCAACATACCTTTCTCCAAAATATAGATTGCACTCCTTTATCTAAAAATTTAGATAGCACTCCTCCCAAACCCCCTAAAAAGAGAGGCAGACGTTCTATTCTGTGGTACCCTCCCATTCTCACTTAACGTTAAGAGCATAGCTAAATCCTTCTTTAGAACACTAGACTCTAAATTCCCTCGACAACATGAATATCATTCTATCTTTAATCGATCCACCCTGAAACTATCTTATTTTACCTCGCCTAAATTTGAATCTATTGTAGAAGCCTATAATCAGCAAAAGCTCTCTCTTTACTATCAAAACTCACATAGCTGCAACTCTAGGAATACGAAGACTCAACACACACACAGCTCCAGCACAAACACCCTTACATTAGACCACAACCCCAACCACAACCGAACCCCTCCTACAACATTCACCAAACACATAAATCATCTCAAAAATATAAATATACCCTATACTCTGTCATGGGCTATACTGGACTCAGGACTTCCATACCGAGGTCAACGCTCAAACTGCAAACTTTGCCTGAAGGAGGCATTTCACATATTAAAGCACAACTCTCCAGCATTGATAAAGAAACATAATGAGGCACCAAGCACATGCATATTCTACCACATTCAAATTCTACCACACATCCAAATGCCTAAACGACCATACAGTACATTTCCACAATACCCCTTAGGGAATCCCAATAACCTTATGAATCTACATTTTAACTACTAATCCCTATCTAATTCCTCACTCATATTTGAATATCACAACCATATAATTATATTCGTGTTTATGTGTATCCATGCATATGTACGCGTATATGTATGTGTGTGTGTGTATGTGTGTATATATGTGTGAATGTAAGTATGTATGCAAGGTATATATACCTGCGTGTACAGGGGCAATAACACATGCAGATACACGTATATATGGGTGCGCATATGTGTATATGCATACGAGTAAGATTTGTATATGTAAATATTGATATGTATAAACATCTGTATAAATATATATGTACATATCTAATATATACACATGTATTCATCTTCACATATATATATTTTCTTCTACTACTATGCACCGACCTGTCTAAACACTAAAATCCCTAAGTTCTTCATTCCATACTACTACTCATCTCATTGCCCTATCACTGCACTCCTTTACTTTTTATACCTTCTCTCTCTCTCTATTACCCCACCTCATTCCTTCTATCTTTTTATAATCTAATACTTTTCTCTCGCTATCACCCTTATTTCCCCATTCCTACTTTCAAATTATCTCGACTGACCACTAACTGCTACACTTTCCCTTACTTCTCTATCCTTGTTTTTCTTTTTTCTTTCTTTTCTTTATTGCTCTCCCCTTGTTCTTCTTTTTCTGTTTTATTTTTATCATTTTATTTTATTTTTATTTTATTCTCTTTCTTTTCTCTTTTCCTCTATTCCTGTTTTCCATTTGACCTTACTAATACATTCCCTACTTTTAGGTAACTTTAAATAAAACCCTTGATTCAATAACACTGTGTATAAACTCTATACTTGGAATGACCAATTTTAAATACTATTGGATTTTAATCATAAAGTATTGGAATCTTATATGTAAACTATTCTGTCTAAATAATGGAGTTACAAATACAATATCCCTGCATTTTCATTCCTCCATCTCACTCTCTATTTCGTATCTTATCTAACTTAAATATTGCTTAACCATCTTTTCACACCGTCTCCGATGAAGGGATACAATAAATATCCTAAAAACAGCTGTAAGAACTCTTTATAAATGCTCTAAAACCTACACAGTCTTGGTTTTTTTTACCTCGTTACGGAAAAATTTTCTATATAATTATTTTCATTCATTTAGTATGTATTATTTAAAATTTTATTCAGGTCTTTATATATCTATGATTTTTATTATTATCATTTGTTTTTATATTATTATTCCTATTATCAAATTTATTGATTTTATTTATATTATTATCTTTAATATATTTTAATTTATTCTTATATCCTGCTTTACTTACGTCCAAATCACATTGGTTTTTATTTCTACTAAATATAATTCATTATAAGATAAATCTGAAATTATCTTACTAATATTATATACTAATGCAGTTTTCGTTGAAGGTGGGCGATTACTTTGATAATTTATATATCTTAATTTATAATTAGTTTTCATATATGGTTCATATATTCCAGATAATAAATTACAGTTCATATCTAAGTAATTAATTGTATAGTATACTTTTTCTATAGTTATACATAGTCCGACTCTTTTCAAAAATTTAAATAGTCATTTTATTATGAGTTCTAGGCGTCTAGAGCATCGTCTCTATAAAGACTCGCATTAGCTCTGGAAATTGGTCTTTTATATTTGCCAATAAATACACATATACTAAGTCAGTTATATATATATATACATATATATATATATATATATATATATATATATATATATATATATATATATATACACATATGTGTGTGTGTATGTATGTATGTATGTGTGTGTGTGTGTATGTGTGTATATATAAATATATGTATATATATATATGTGTGTGTGTGTGTGTTTGTGTGTACCTGTGTATAATTTTTTCAGTGATTATTGCGCCCTTCCCACTAATCATATCTTTCCCATCCAACTCCTTAAAATTGATGCCTTGTAACGTCCCCAGCCCTTGTGACAAAATCGATCTATTTACAAATATATTGATAGGTAAACAATAGGGAAGGAAAGAAGAAAAAGAAAGAAGAAAAGGTCAGAAAATAAAAAATAAAAAATAATTTGTATTGAAATTTCAGTGGGTTGACCACATAGAGTCGAACAAAATCCTTCCCCTCTCTTTATATATATGTCTATCAAGTTATATATATCCCTCTATCTATCTATCGATCCTTTCCTCATCCGTTATCATATTTTCTCTTTCTTGATTGATCTCAAACCTCTCTCTCTCTTTCTCTGTCAATTTTCCTCCGCCCTCCTTGCTTTTCATTCTCTCTTTACCCATGTTTTTCTCCAAAAAATCTAAAAATGTTTTCCTTCATTTCTAAACAAAGCAAGAAAACAAAACAAAAACAAAAACAAAAAAAATATCTGATTAATATAAACGATCAGCGAAGCTTTCCGTTTTTAGCATTTTGATTTTGTCTTCACGAGTTTTATAAACAAACAAAATGCTAATAAAATTTATCCGAAATACTGCTTGCCCATTATATACATACATACATAGATATACATATATCTACATACATATATATATATATATATATAGTTAAAAGCAGAATAGAAAATGGAAATAAGTAAAGTAACAATTATTTATCATTGACAGCCCTCTCAATTAATACTCAGTAATTTAATTAAATTTATGTATATATATTCATACACTTCAACTTTTCCTTCTATTGCATAATGTTCCTGCTAACTATACATTGTATATCTGAATCTATTTTCAGTAGCGCTCCAATTTTCGTGAGATTGCCCTCTTCATTGTCTTTGAAGAACAGCATATACCCCACATTGAAATTGCATTCCACTTCACGAGGGCAGAACTATTTATTAAAATTATGTTAGTGCATTTATTATATATACATAAACATACACATACACACAGATATACGTAACGATATACACACGCATATGTTTATATAAATTTCTAATGACAATCATGCGGTTATTGTCATAGATGACGAAATTGTTTTAACTTTAACAATTTCTAATATATTTATTCATAAGCAGAAACTCACGCACACGCACAATAACTCCTCCACACAAATATATATCAGTCATTGTTTATTATTATGCACAGACATTTTGTTTAAAATCTCTTAATTAGAATTGATTTCCTTTAAGTTATATACCAATATGGTACTCATGAAAATAGATGTATCAGTGACTGAATATATACATACATAATGCATTATTAAACCAGAGAAAAACAACAATGGCACGTATATGATTTATTATCAAAACCACAGACTCTGGTGACAAAGACTCAACACGCACTGGCAAATCCTTCCCCACACATACATTCTATACACATATATAGGTATTTATCCATTTGATTGATATCACCTTTGATAAATTTCTAATATTCTTTAATACCATTGAATTGTCGGTATTTGAAACGTAAAGTATTGATTTTGTTTCTGTAGAGGCATTGTAAATAGAAAGAAGTTAAAGAGTATTTTGTAAACCCCGAGGTATATCATGGAGAAAGTATTACGTTACTTTGGAATATGTGACGCCAGAGCAACTAGATTCTCTCCTTGAATAAAGATTAATCTTAAGCGATGGACATATGGACGTCGTCAATACCTGAGACACCCGCATATCATTCATCTTTTATTGTCATCGGATAACTTCAGTAATACTTCCATGTTCACACATTGATAACAAATTCCATTACATGCACAAAACCATATACTCGCACGTATACACATACAAAAACACGCACACAGGCACACATATATATGTATATATATTTAACCATATGTATACATATATATAATCTATCTCTCTGTATATATATATATATATATATATAATACACAATATACACATACATACATATATAATTTAAATTTGCCTTGCCGAAGTAACTGTTTTCTCAAAGGAGTATTTTATGGTTGAATTGCATGAAATACGGATTAGAAAATCAGCCGACAACTCGTTTCGTTTTTGCAAAAACAATTCATATTCCACGTATTCGTATTTCATGTGTATAGACGTGTAGATGTAAATATATACGTATGTATATATGCACATATACATTAGTTATATGTCTTTTTCCAAGTAAGTTTTATTTTAATAATTCTGATGCAATTCTATTCTATTATTTTGCTATTTTTTTGTTCTTTCGTTTATTCTCTTCCTTTCTCTAATTCTTTTTATTTCCACTTCTCCCCCTCTCGTTTTTTCTCTCTCATCCTTTCTCTGATTTTTCCCTCTCCCTTTCTCCATTATCTGTGTGTCACTCTCTCTCGCTCACTCTTCTTAGTTTGCTCTCTCGTGGATCCCACGTAACCATCGGTCATCTTTCTTTCTTTTCCAAACCTGTGAATCTTTCTTTCTTTCTGATTTAGTTGGACGAATCAACCCAGTCTTGCCAGTGTCTTGTCCAATCTTGCTTATTCGCGTTCGCCACCTCACCTCATCTAGGCTTAACAGCCCTTCGTATTTGTTTTCACTGTCCTATTTTTGTTACCAATAATGACCATCCTCAAAATCCCAAAGTTTATTTAATTTGCTTTTCGGGAGCAACTGTTTTATCGAAGGCATATCTTGTCGGTGGCTTGCTCGAAATACGGATTAGAAAAACAGCCGACAACTGATGAAGTGTCGTTCATTATGTTACTTGTTTTATTTTCTATTTGTTTCTTTCGTGTTGTTGCAAAAAGTTCATAATATTCCATGTATTCGTATTTCGTATCTTATGTTTTCGTTTTTTTATATTGTTTATGATACGTGACATCCTATGCCCACATATGCAAACTTTTTGTTTAGTTTCAGTTCGATTAGTTCGACTAAAAGTCAAATGACTGAAACAATTAAAAGAATGAAAGAATAAACAAATATTCACGTAAATACACACACACACACGTAAACAGGAACGCCTTATATGTTATATACACATATATATGCATAGAAATTTCTGTTTATCTACAGTCCACACAATCTAGCAACCTATCTATGTCTCCATCGATTCATCGATCCATCCATCCCTCCATGTATACATGTATGCATGTATGCATGTATGTTTGTAAGTATGTAAGTATGTATGTATGTATGTATGTATGTATGCATATATCTATCTATCTATCTATCTATCTATATATATATCTATCTATCTATCTATCTATCTATCTATCTATCTATCTATCTATCTATCTATCTATCTATCTATCTATCTTTCTATCTATCTATCTATCTATCTATCTAACTAACTATCTGCCTATCTAAGTGCGTGTGTTGTGCGAGTGTGAGTCTGAAGATATGCATTTCAGGAAAAACTCCACAAATTACACAAGTAAAATTGTGAGACAAAGAAGAGTAAATAAAATCCTGAGCAGTGACAGATGAGGAATAGCACCTCTCTGAAAAAGCGCAGAAATATAAGTCAACAAGATCTGCAATTATAGAAGTGCACAATAATAATAAACACGGTGAAGGATGAGACATAAGCTTATCTCCTATTTCGAGTTAGTAGTTGTTATTAAAGATAACAAAATGTACAACACCGAATAATGAGGCATCTCTTCACATAGTATGTTTGGGCTAGAATAAATGATGCAGTGTAATGGACATTAATAAAGAAGTACCAGGATAAAATGAATAAGCTGTTTTTAAGTTAGCGATTATGAGTTAATATGTGATTCACCTCCATGATCACAATCAAATATCAAAATAATGAATTATGTACATTTACATATCTTTGCTTGTTAAAACTTCTGTGCTGATTAAACTTTCCGTGTTATCCCATTTACATGCCGGTAAAAAAAAATGAGAACTATTAATAAACGACTAATATTGCTTCTATAATGTGGCATGTTCTTCGTTTTTAAGTGCTCATGAAATATATTCATGAATCACCCACTCATCTTAATGTACATAAGTTTTCTTGGTTTACTTTGATTATAATTAATCAAATAAAAATTGTTGAATTTAAGAAAATATCTTTGTACAACCCTACAGTTACCTAATGGAGACAGATATGTTTGAAGTAAAACTTGCTAAATGACTTACAGTACTAACACGAATCTTTAGTGAATTGATATAATGGTGATGTGACAGACTTCCGAAATAATTATTTAGTTAAACGTGTTCTGACTAAAAGGGAAAATATAATTTTGCAATACCATTAACATTTCACGTATAAAAGGGTGCATCCTTTTGGCTAGATTCAGTAAACATCTTAAAAAGTAACGAGTGGAAAATTTGTATGAGGTGAGTGGAGTGGACACTAGAACAAATCCTTCAAACAACTGTTTTTGCCTGTTAGTTCCTGACACTCTAAGGGAGCCTGACCAGCGTAGGTAGTGACTCTTAGGTGCACTCATGCTGTTATTACATATCACCTTTAGTGAATTCAGAAACATTGGGTGAAGTTATTGCTTCACCACACAATCCACCGCATAAACTCTCACTGTTTCAAACGGAGTTTGCTTCCTCCTTTTAGTGGCGTGCTATATTTCATTTCAGTTCTATCATTCATTTGGCATGTTCTTCGTTTTTAAGTGCTCATGAAATATATTCATGAATCACCCACTCATCTTAATGTACATAAGTTTTCTTGGTTTACTTTGATTATAATTAATCAAATAAAAATTGTTGAATTTAAGAAAATATCTTTGTACAACCCTACAGTTACCTAATGGAGACAGATATGTTTGAAGTAAAACTTGCTAAATGACTTACAGTACTAACACGAATCTTTAGTGAATTGATATAATGGTGATGTGACAGACTTCCGAAATAATTATTTAGTTAAACGTGTTCTGACTAAAAGGGAAAATATAATTTTGCAATACCATTAACATTTCACGTATAAAAGGGTGCATCCTTTTGGCTAGATTCAGTAAACATCTTAAAAAGTAACGAGTGGAAAATTTGTATGAGGTGAGTGGAGTGGACACTAGAACAAATCCTTCAAACAACTGTTTTTGCCTGTTAGTTCCTGACACTCTAAGGGAGCCTGACCAGCGTAGGTAGTGACTCTTAGGTGCACTCATGCTGTTATTTACATATCACCTTTAGTGAATTCAGAAACATTGGGTGAAGTTATTGCTTCACCACACAATCCACCGCATAAACTCTCACTGTTTCAAACGGAGTTTGCTTCCTCCTTTTAGTGGCGTGCTATATTTCATTTCAGTTCTATCATTCATTTGGCATGTTCTTCGTTTTTAAGTGCTCATGAAATATATTCATGAATCACCCACTCATCTTAATGTACATAAGTTTTCTTGGTTTACTTTGATTATAATTAATCAAATAAAAATTGTTGAATTTAAGAAAATATCTTTGTACAACCCTACAGTTACCTAATGGAGACAGATATGTTTGAAGTAAAACTTGCTAAATGACTTACAGTACTAACACGAATCTTTAGTGAATTGATATAATGGTGATGTGACAGACTTCCGAAATAATTATTTAGTTAAACGTGTTCTGACTAAAAGGGAAAATATAATTTTGCAATACCATTAACATTTCACGTATAAAAGGGTGCATCCTTTTGGCTAGATTCAGTAAACATCTTAAAAAGTAACGAGTGGAAAATTTGTATGAGGTGAGTGGAGTGGACACTAGAACAAATCCTTCAAACAACTGTTTTTGCCTGTTAGTTCCTGACACTCTAAGGGAGCCTGACCAGCGTAGGTAGTGACTCTTAGGTGCACTCATGCTGTTATTTACATATCACCTTTAGTGAATTCAGAAACATTGGGTGAAGTTATTGCTTCACCACACAATCCACCGCATAAACTCTCACTGTTTCAAACGGAGTTTGCTTCCTCCTTTTAGTGGCGTGCTATATTTCATTTCAGTTCTATCATTCATTTTCACATATAACTAGACTGAGCTCTTCTCAGCTGTCTCTGACTAACGTTTCACAGTCGCTATTCTTTTTTTCACTCTGGATTCCAAGCTGACATGCGACAACATCCGTGCCCCAACTTCCACTCCTTTCGCTGTGCAAAAGTATCCCTACATTGTCAGTTATTTCCCAAGGTCATCATACATCGTAATTTTGACGTGGTGGTGTTTCTCTACTCGGCTCTTATAACAGACTGTAACCGCAACCAAGAGGATTGTGGCATCTCATTCTATCATAGAAGAATATCTTTTCTTTTACTGATAAAATTTCAATAGTTTCGGCGCCAATCGGGCGAAGCCTACACATATTTCCTATTCCCCTCCATGTCCAAATATTTTTACGTCCGAGCATCTACTTTGATCCGAACAACTATTCTCTTTTAAACACCAGGGCTTATTGAACGGTATAGCTCTTCCAGCACACTTTTTTGTCTTCAAGTACATTTTTCATTAACATTTTACAGTAAGAGAAAATGGTGATCAGCTTGTCTAGAAACAATAAATTTCTTAAATGGTAAATTATAACCTCATTACAACACCATACGTTATTGACATTTGTTGTTCTGTAGACTCAGCTATTACCAAGTATAAATTAAGCATATCATAACATACTGTGCCGTCTGAGGAAAAACAATGCACGATTTACTGTCATACCCACACACACACACACACATACACACACAAACACTCACACACATTCTCACACACATACACACACATTTCTATATATAGATATATGTATATATTCGTGAGTGTATGTATGTAAAAATATAGCTGTTTCTCACTCTTTCTCTATGTATATATGAATATATATATATATGTATATATATATATATATATATATATATATATATATATATATATATATATATACATATATATACATATATATATATATATATATATATACATATATATACATATATACATACATACATACATATATACATACATACTTACATACATACATACACGCACAAACCGTACACACACATGCATTAAAAGACATTCAAGATAATCTGATTTAGTATGAAAAATTAAAAATTGATATGGTTTCCGTTCTTGTTTTCACATATTTGTTTAAGTAATTAACATTAATGAGTGTTCTATGATAAATCCATACATATACATTTAAGATATATCGCAATTAATTGGACAATATAATAAATGTATTTTGTAATAATAATTCACTAGATATTCAGTGTACATCAAAAGTAAATTTACGACCAACTATCGATTGGCAAACCATTACAATTTCTAAAAATTTAAATTTCGTTTGAAACTAACATTACTAACAATGTATCCACATATCTAAACAGATATCTTTACAAAACATCTCTTTGACATTACAAAAATATCACGTGACTCATGACAAAATTAATATAATGTGAATTGCATTATGAAATAAAATACTCAATTCCGACGATATTTATAGAATTAAATCTACGATTATGATATTTGATATAATAACGGCTATAATTGTATTTACTAGTTGCATAAATGCTCTCACAAAAAAAGCCTTTCCTAAAGTCGTTGAGATAAATGTCTCCGGTTATAAAGGGACACTAAAAAATATTGAAAAACAGAGAGAAAGACTATCACAAAACCGCAACGAATTCACAATAGGATTATTGAAATTTCGATTAAATATTTTGAATAAATACCTAGCATATAATTTACTGCTAAAAGATATAGCCTTCACAGTGGTCAAATAGTAGTTGTCTTGGTGAATGTATATGCCCAATGAAGCGCTTACAGATCATGCATATGGCTTATATTAGTCACAATGAATCATATTTTGTATATGAAATGATAAGACACGCGGAACGTAATCCGTCGAAATCATGTCCTTGTTTTGGAACGTTTTAAAGTTTGGGCCGATACATACATACATGCATATATACATAATACATCTTTGTTTTTCATGGCTGCCCCCTCGTTATCGTGTATGGCCATCGCACGAAGCTGAACTGTTACTGGTGCAGTGATCGAATGTGACTTTTTAGCTCAGCTAAAGATCTACAATGTCTTGTACAGAATTGGCAACTAAAATCTTTACCGGTAATAGCCGGCTGTACTTGTAACTGGGCTTCATGTACCTTTGCATGTCGTTTAAGTCCTCCTGCCGAATTACACTCTCTTCCACATGCCCGACAGATATAATTAGTATGATGTGTTACACCACCACCAGTGCCCAGGTTGTCACTCATCTGTCTCGCTTTATGACTACTGAGGCAGAGTCTTGCACAGACACTGCATGTCAGCATCATAGGAAGACCCTTCCTATGATGCATACATACATATATACATACATACATATATACATATATACATATATAATACATATATACATATATACATACATAAATACATACATACATGTGTAAATGAGTTGGATAAGAAAGTAATACAAATTAAATTAGCATTACTTTCTGGCTAGATCTTGAGTGTACGTGCATGTTAGCGTGCACGAACACAAACACACACACGCACGCACACATGCACGCAAGAACGTACACGCACATACACACACACACACATACATAACATACACAAATATATGTATAGAATGCATGTGCCTATCTGTTTGAATGCTATTTTAAGCATTGCGGCGTATATAAGCTTTCCTAAAATTCCAGAGAAATTTTAAATCTGACATAAAAATATTGTCAAATATTGTATATCTTTATGTGAAAATACGAATTTTAGAATTTTGCAATCATAGTACAAAATTTTCTTTTGTCTGGAAAACTGAAATGAAATGCATTATATTTTAAGGGGATTTTCTTATACGAAGCGAGAATTTTAAATTCTTCATTTGCTTTTAGTTTTTAAAAAGACAAAAAACATGATTTTAGCGAGTTGGTATTTAGAAACCATGATTAGTGGTGAAATATTCAGTAAGGATTTCGAGTTTTTATTTAACATTATATCATATAGTTTTATAAATTTAAAAATGTTTAAAGGTCATCATCCATTTGTCATAATAATTGACAAATATTGGAATCCGTGGTAAACTACTACACTGGTTTAAACTTTTCCAGGTGAGCAGAACACATGTTGCGATCGGTGAAATTCTCTTAAGTGCAACAAAAGTCACCGAGGCTGCAGAAAAATTAACCAGGGATCCACTTCTGGCCGGCTTATCTTTGTAGTTTATATAAACATCTCAAGTGACATCAAACACAGCAAAATAAGATTAAAATATTTGCATATGACTCCAAGCTAAAGAAAATTATCATTCGAGAAGGAGATCAAATTGAACTCCAGTCAGATCTACATATAGTATGCCTACCAACTCTGTGAAATCAGGTAAATTTAGGTAAGGGAATTGTTAAGACGTTCTGAGATTTTGGATTTAGCATTATGCTCAGGTTTTAAGAGATAGACTTGATAAAGTATTTGTTGTGGAATGATCCTGATCACACTCACGTGAACAAAAGTGGACTGACGCATTTCAATAAAATATAGAAACTGTGTGAACTGTCGGCAGTTGGCAGGTAGTAGTTGACAGCATTGATCGTTCGTATTGCATTATTGTGTTAGTTTCATATCGTACCTTCATTTGGCGTATTAAAGAGTAGGTTCTGCATGAATATGGTAATTTCTCCGACAGGTTATTATAAATAAACATATCCAAATATTTATTTGGGTAATAGTATTCCTACATCCTTGTCCACACCCCAACGTCGTCATAACTTTGGGGTGTGCACGTACGTTTGAATATCGCGTCTATCTGCGGTCGGTTAAATAAAGTAGCAGTCAAGAATAGCCGGGGTGTAATCAAAATATGAGGTCGAGAGTTTAATTTAGAAATCCAATTTTTTTCCCTACTTTTAATATTTTTTTCATTTTGCTGTATGGTCTGTAAGCGTTATCTTTGGAGCCGTTTTCTTTATGCATCGGTAAAATAATGGCTAGTGTAACGAATATATTTTGCTACAGAGCATAATCCGGAAACGGAATGTTTAAGGATTATTGAGGATTGATGGAAAAGTTTTTATTTATATTGCTTGTGAATGCAGAAAGCTTTTAGTAAAATATCACGAGATATATCTGAGAAATCACCTATGCTTCGACTTATATCCATTCAAACGTCACATGATGAAGTATGCTTATTTTTATGAAAGGATAAGTGCTAACGTAACAAGAGAATGCAGAATATTGATATAACATCGAGGAATCTCAGTAATTCTCAAAAACTCAGTAATAACGTATCGTATATCCATTCAGTCCGTTGACGAAGAATCGTTTAAATGCATTGCTCAATACAATGATGTATTAAAAGCTAGGGCGTTCAAAAATATACTTCGTTACGTACACAGTAATTCTTAAATACCAAACAAAATATATAGTATTCTAAATGTGTGTGCGCTTGCTTGCGTGCGTTGTGGTACGTTGTAGCTTAGAGCTGTTTTTGACTTAAATATTGCTGTTATAGGGTGTAGTTATGGTGTCTAGTGAAGAATTGTATAGTGCAATATTAATAGAATATAGCCATAAAAAGAAAGAGAAATGGTGAGAAACTAGGGATCATATACACCGAAATTAATACGCTATATAAAAATTTGATCAAAGTTATATACTAATGAGATAGTGTCTTATTTGATAATTCTTTAGTTAGATTAAGAGGAAATAAAAAAAAACAAGTGCAAGTAATTTTATTAGAAGGCTTTTTCAATTGTTTTTCTGAACATGCTAGAGATAGAAGTTATGTGTATAAAACAGTACGTAATTGTACATTTTATATCAAACATATTTGAGCGGAATGTGTGTTAACACAATATTAAGGTCTTTTTCACGTTTCAGTCATTTAACTGCAGCCATACTGGGGCACCGTCTTTCGTTGACGAAATCGACCCCAGAAATTATTTTTTCTAATCCTAGTACTTATTCTATCAGTTTCTTTTCCCGAACCGCTAAATTTTGAGAACATAAGCACACAAACATTAGTTGTCAAATGATGGTGGGGGTAAAAACGCAGACACACATATATATACATACATACATAGCTATACGACGGGCTTCTTTCAGTTTTTCTCTACCAAATCTACTCATAAGGCTTTGGTCGGCCGGATGCTATAATTAAAGACACTTGCTCAAGGTACCATGCAGTGGGAATGAACTCGGAACCATGTGGTTGTTAAACAAGCTTCTTACTCACAGCCGCGACTGCGCCTATTTGGGTCAAGAAAAATATTCGGTGATTATGGAGAAATTAAGTAGCAATAGGGTAACCGTAGACGAGGGACAGCAGTTACCTTTCTTTGAAATGAGACATACTGTGTTCCTTTGGAAATGTCCGTGTGGGGAGTGGGAGACTAATTAACTCGATGCCTGTCGGAACAACTTTTGTGATGAAATGTCTCAATGTCATGGAAGAGATGTTTTCAGGATCATTAATCTCGCTTGTTTAAAGCAAGAATTTCCACCCTACAATGCATTGGTGCATACTTAGGGGTAATTTGGTGGTGTGAAACGCGGTAAATTTGGAGAGAATTGATCATGGATGCATAGTGTAGAGTACAGCTAGTCATAATTATACAGTGGGAATTTCTGCGGCACTCAGGTTCCAGTCCTTTGTAAATGACATGCTGTGTCTTCTCTGACATTTCTGTCATTAGCGTAATAGTGTCTTTATCTTGGACGGTGATTGTCATGTTCGTTTCTCCCTTCTAGCATAATCAACCCGCCCTCATTTCAGCCTTCAGCAGCATCTTATGTTCAGTCTACCTTCCTTCTCGCACCAACACATAGCCAGGTTCAAAGAAAAGCTTTATAACATAGTTAAGAACGTGAAAATCGGGGAAAAATACCCGCAGAAGAAACAACAAAAACCAAAAAAAAATCAGAAAATTTCTTGGTGATTTCAAGAAAGCTCCAGATATAATAGTACCAGCTCACAATCCGGTATCTTTTGGATTGTCAATATAGTGCTACATAAGAAATTGATTACACAATAATTACATATCATGTACAAACGTGAAAGTACTGAAACGCTAACAAGAATGAACAATAGAGGGATAGAAGTACCCAGGAAGCTAGCTTTACATGATAGAACCGAGGCCTTGGCCCCTAGAAAATCCAGGATTACGCTAAAAGACCACAAAACTAATTTCACGAGCGAACCCCTTAGACTAATTTGTCCGTCAAAATCCGACGTAGGTAAAATTTCATCAAGGATCGTTTCCGTAAATTTCATCAAGATGTTTCCGTAAATCAAGTAGGTACTATACAATATTTAATGAACACACTATAAATGTATAATATACAAATCCCCGTAATTATAGTGCAATGTGTACATCGGACTGATAATAGAAAATTGAAAGAAGGGTCGATTAACCAAGCCAGTGGATCAAAATGTGGGGTATCCAAAATAAGGAACGAACAAAATTAATGAAAGATAATATATAGGATATAACAGTTACAAGGATTAGACGAATACTACTATCCGGATCGAAAATAATCCGATAAAGGTACGTAGTAATAGTAAAAGGAATAGTGACATAAATAAAACAGTAACGGTGATGAGAACTGAGGACAACAGTCAAACACATACAACAAAATTTTACAAATGCTCATGCAGCGATAAATCAAAGTAACCTTCGAAGAACCTCTGGATGAGTCGCAACGTTGCATATAAATGCACCGTCTACACAAGAGGAGGCTCGTACATGTACCTAGGCTCAGCAGTTGATTTGTGCAGAAATCGCTAACGGAACCATATATCCAGCTTCAACAAAGTCATCAAAAGGCACTAAACATCATTAGCAAATTTCTTGCGGCAGCTCAAATCTAATACGATAAGATATAACCTGAATTGCTCCATAATAAGGCAAGCACAATTGTACGATGCCCTTTCCAGTAGATGCAGAATATGCTCCGAGGAATAGCAATACATTTTGTTGGCTGGGGAAAAGATCATTAATAAATTTTCTGAAAGAATAGTAAGAAGTTTGCATGCTAAGAAATGCGCTTTTGCTCAGTATAATAGGCACAATTTAGTATAATCAGTGACTTAATAATTATCATTTCTGACTTACCTAGATTTATTGATATTTAACCGAAAATTCCTCCGTTGTTAACACCTTGCGATACACATTACGAAAAAACATCACTGAGATACTTCACGACCCACTATGTTGTATGCTACCAATATGTTCACTCCTGCATACGCTTCCTGTATGTCCAATGAGAAATGAACACACCAAAATCCTACGCTCAACAACACAGTATATCGCTACACCGGCTTTGAAGCTTTGCATGGATTATATGTTGCACAATAAATTTCTTATTGAATCAGACGTATATGCTCGCAATACCATTAATATAATTAAAGACGGACTACACAAGAACATATAATTATAGACTGCTGTTCGAACAAACATGCATGAGCAGAACAGTTAATTGGCAAACACTCTATGTGCATGTAATTATTGCTGTATTAACGTTGTATTATGTCGTGTCGTATCATTGTTTTACTTGGCATGTCCCACAGAATACAATATCGGGGCGTGTATGTTTATCTGACTACACATTGGTGTATGCATAAGTCTGTATGTACATATGCATTTGTATAAGCTTAGTCTATGAAATTGATACTGTACTAATGTATTATGTCGTTTTATTGTTTTATTACATTGTCTTGTACTATCTGGCATGTCCCAACAATTACAACATCGGAACGTGACTGTGTGTCCAAGTAAACTTAGATATATACATGGATGAGTATGCACACATAAATGTGTACATGTATTTATGCGTGTAGTTATTCCCCCGACACACACACAGACTCATGCTCACACACTTACACATATATACATCAGTGAACATAGGTATTTCGGTGTCTTTACGAGTACCTCACTACATAGGTAAATGTGTGTATGTATATGTAAACGTGTGTGAACAAAAGCCATAAAAAAGAACCCAATAAACGACAGTCCATTTAAAAAACACTTCAAATTTTTCGTCACATTTTTACACCTGTAGGACATTACTGAGATGTTATCATTATTATGCATCGAATGTGTAAAATGCATCTCTTCCAGTGATTATTTAAATAAATAATTTGTTACAACTTGCTATCATTTTACTCAGTGTGAGTATGCACACCCAACTCGATGGCGCATTTGTGTGTTGTGTTTGTATGCTAGTGTATTTGCATGCGCGTTCTTAGTATAAGTTTTCTTGTTTTTCAGAGCTAAGCTGTATTTGATCACCTATGTTAATCCAATGTTTGTTCTACAGAGCATCTAAAGAAACCTCAATACATACAAATTTTTGCAAATATAGTGAAACGGATTAATAATCTTGTACAACAAAGGTGTCCTTTCAAAATGTTTCGCAATTTAGAGAAATCACAAATCATGAGGAACTTTAAATTTCAAATACGAATTTATATCTGCAAGTAGCATCTGCGTTAAGTTTTGCTGAAGTTACATTTACTCTGAAATATCTTTTGTGATTGCCGTTCTTTCACTGATGATTTAAATAGCAGGAATTTATGTGAATTCTTTACTCATCAATTTACTTTGCGATTTATATGGACGGATTGTTAGCACGAGTATATCTGCATTCACAAGAAGATGATTATGCGAAATATAGGAGGATCAATCATATATAATAAAATGAATTAAAATTAATCTTTTTCAATTGGAAGATGAATTATAATTTGCAACACTGAAAAATCTATCACGTAGCCCGATATGCGAAAATATTTAAATCCCAAATGTATATTTTTCGTCTCTTTCCATGTACTTCTCCACATCGAATCTTTCTTTACATTGCAAGCGTGAAGATACTTATGATACGCTCTATGTTATTATCTAAATCCACGTTACCCTAGAATAATTATGATTATTCACCACATTATTGATTCTTAATGTGTGAAGGAGTAATTATAATAGCTACTTGATAATGGGTATTCGTCTCACAATCGTAAGTTCGTGATTTGATCCCCAGTAGCGCGCTCTGACCGTAAACAAATTTTTGTTACAATGTTCCAGTCCATTCGGCTAGTAAAAATTGAGTTGTACCTGTAATTCGAAGGGACAGCCTAGTCACATTCTGTATCACGCTGAATATCCTTGGGGGAGGGGTATGTTGAATGTACTCATGTCAGTGACGTGATCAGCTCCTTGCCGTTTCATTTCACGAGCAGTCTCATCTGTTGATCGGATTAACTGAAACACTCATCTTCGGAAATAAGTGAGTGCCAGTTAGTTATTCCAATCAATTTTTTTATTGGTGCGACGTGCCGAAAATATTATTATATAACATATTTTTTTTAAAGTACAATTTGTGTGAAATTCCTGAAAGCACTACGGAAATATTAAGTAAAATACTTTACTTAATATTCATCTAATAGAATATGTGAATTTTGTTTCACACCCTCACGTCTTAGTTCTTCACACTGAAATGTCAAGAACTAAGTTAATCAGAAATTTCTGTGCCACTTGAAATCCTCGCGTTATGCATATACATACATATATATTACAATATACATATAAATGCATTTATATAAACATACACACACATGTATATATATGTATATTACTATATAAATGTAAATAGATTTACATAAGCATACACACAAGTACACAGACACACATATATATGCATATATATGCATACATACATACATGCAAACGTGCACGTAAATACATCAGAGTTTCTCTACTTTTCTATTGAACATCTTCAAATTACGGGAGCGCAAAATAAGAATTAGCAATAATTATTAAATACAAAACAAAAAATGAACCTAAACATGTCATTGTATCCTATCCTTCAAAGTCATTGTATTCTATCTGTAGCGAATCATTAACATTTTTATCATTTTTCTGAACCTTCATAGGTTCATTTCTGTAGCAAATGAAATGCATTATCAAGTAGCTATCATTATTACACTTGTGCTAGTAGGTCGTCAAGTACGAAATTTGTAGTAATGTTTATGGTAAAAGTCGACAGCCGCTCATTTTCCGCCATTATCATATTTTGACAATCTTTATTCTTTGTTAGAAAGCTGAAACATCTATTTCGTTATTCGAACTCATTTTGCGTTTTATAAAGTATTTATATATGGTTTTTGCTATTTTCGTTTAGAGACGGATAATTCGGAAATTTGTACAGTTTTGAAATATGAGTTCTTTCTTGGAAATACAGCATCGCAGATAGCTCAGAATATCAATGGAGTACTTCATTCTAATGTGATTTCACAGCAGAGTGTATCAAAATGGTTTGGAAAATTTCGTTCTGGTAACTTTGACCTCACAAATGAGCAACGCGGTCGATCAGAAACAAAGATAGATAATGACGTTGTTGTTGTTCGGTGTCAACAATATTGACTCACCTAGTTCAAATCGGTAAAGTGAAAAACTTAGATAAGTGGGTTCTACATGAAAATCAGAAACAACAACTTTTGGAAGCCTGCATTATGCTACTTTCTCGCCATAAAAAGTAATCATTTTTGAATCGCATGATAACTATTCATTTAACCTGGTTCATAAATCACGGCCGAAGTATACAGCAGCCAACTGGACCAAATGATGCAGAAACTTACAAAAAAGTCTAGATTAGTCAATAGATACACTTCTATTTTATTGCAAGACAACGCCAGACCACACATCGCAAAAATCCATCATACTCACCTGATCTTAACCCTATTGACTACCGCTTCTTCCAGAATTTTTATAACATTTCGATAGGAAAACACTGAATTACGATGATGCTATCAAACAGGCCTTCCAAGATTTTATTGACTCTAGATTGCCAGGCATTTACAATATGGATGCATAATTTGATGAATAAAACTATTCCTTGTATTCATGAAACACATTTTTTTTTCTTTTCTACAAATTTAATTCTTGACTACCTAATACGAACAGAAAGAACATCACCTAGTTTTACTTTGAAATGTATAGAAAATGATATAGATGCTTTCGATCTAATTTGCATTCTTTACTTCAAATTTGAATTCTTTGCAATCAAATTTGAATCCTTTGCCATCAAATTTGAATATTTCGATTGATGCTCAAGCCTTAAAAAAAAGATAGTTAAACTACATCAGCCGTAAAGGAATACATGTCTATCTTATCTAACTCGTCCAGTAGAGCCCACCAATTGATATCTGAAAAGTTCGATGAAATAACTCATGAACACTGCGATAGCTTCTACCAAAAGATGCTCCGTTACGTCGACCGGTCTGAACAAGGGGAGATAATAAATGAATGATTCTTCTTCTATTATCTCCCCTTGTTCAGACCGGTCAACGTTACGGAACATCTTTTGGTAGAAGCTATCGCAGTGTTCATGAGTTATTTCATCGAACTTTTCAGATATCAATTGGTGGGCTCTACTGGACGAGTTAGATAAGATAGACATGTATTCCCTTACGGCTGATGTAGTTTAACTCTCTTTTTTTCAAGGCTTGAGCATCAATCGAAAAATTCAAATTTGATGGCAAAGAATTCAAACTAGATCGAAAATATCTATATTAATGTGTAAAATAGCATTGTAGCAAAATAGACCTATAGAAAATATCTTCCTTCTTGGGCTCTTTCTATATATAAAGGTAATTGCAATTAGAAAATTTTTAATACAAATGAGCCTATGTACTGTAAAACAGAACGATTATCTAGAAATCATATACTTAGGATACTTTCGTGTTAATGATTGACATAAATTACACACGCTCCTTGCTTTCTAGGTTGTTCGGCTTGAAATACCGACAGAAGAATGATTTAAAAACGTCAAACTTGTTGCGTAATTCAGTATAGTCACATAATATTATCAAATGATATTTTTTCAGAGAACATTGTATACGTATAATCCTCTTTTCCAAGGAATATCACGACTCTAACAAACTAGAAAACTGTAATGCAGATCCCAGAAACGGCCTTATATTAAGTTTTGAAATCTGTACACGAAATCACTATATCACATTTAAACCAAGTGAATGTAATTATGATTATAACTTGCTAAATTTAATTTAGAATAATTGAGCTTATTTTATAAGCTTTCGTGGTTTATTAATTTTGAAAACGTTCTGATTATTCAATAATATATGTGAAAATGAATAGGCCTCATATAATTTTTCTTCATATTAAGTTACAAGTTTATCTCTCTTTGAAATATTACATTCACTGTCGAAGCCACATAAGTGTATAATAAATTATAGACTTATAAATTGAGTATTTATAAATTATGGAAGCAGAAAAGAAAAAAAACAATAATTAACGATAATTAATAAATATTGAATGGTTATAATTTTGCACGGAAGGTAATGTTATCATATACAATTTCATAAAATGTAAGAATTGTGAAATAAAACATCTAGAGTCAACAGATCCACCCTTCCTCTTCCTAATAGAATGAAAATTGTCTAAATTTATAGAGTTTAAAAACAACGGTGAGAAATAAACTAAGCGAAATGGCAAATTTATATTCGTGTATTTAACTATATCAAGCGTTATTAGCATTAAAACTATATAGAATGTCGTATTAAGCTTCTACCTCTAATTAACAACATACGTTATGTAGCCGAAACAGTGAAAACTATAAAACGTTCAATAGCTAAATATTACATGCAACTCTACATTTTTTGTATAATTTACATAATTGCATTTTAGTATATATGAAAGTAATATACGATCAGATTACTTGAAGTTGAACAATACGGATCTTTGTCACACTATCTTCTACAATGAATTGCAGTCAGAATTATAGTTTTGCCACAAGGGCAGCCATTTTGGGGGATGGGATACGTCGATTACATCGATCCCAGTGTTTCACTGGTAGTTAATTTATCGACCCCGAAAGAAAGACAGGCAAAGTCGACCTGGGCGGAATTTTAAGAATCGCAGTCAGAATTATGATATCGAACAAATCATTATGTACAAATTTTTGTCATCCGATACATTTTAACATCCTAAATTACTAAAATTATACGGCAGCTTCCGTCATTATTGTTTTATAAGACAACTGTTTCTAGTTTTATAAATTTTTAAACAAAATAATTGAAATTTGAGAGGTTGAATAAAATGTACAATTGGTGAAACTGTTTTAGTTCGAGTCGACAACAATTACTCCATAAGGGATTCCGTTGATGAATGCACGTACCCCACATTCGTTTTAAAAATTTAGGCTCTTGTTTTTCCTCTCATTTTGAAAGAGAATGAAAGCGGAGTTGTCAGTAGCTAAGGCGTTCATGCGAACTAATGATCGAGGGAGGAATATGTGGTGTGAGTTCTGAAGCTTGAAAGATAAGAAGAGCTAAAGTGTTACTAAAGTTAACGGAAAGGAAATGATACAGAGCTGACGAGAAAAGTAGACGGAATAACTGAGTGAAGCCCTGCAGAGATTTCACGGAAGATTTGACTCTTGGAAAGATTATCAAAAGGGTGTTGATGACATCTGAGATTATTGAAAACTTGTGGATACCTAAGGTTACAGATAATAACCTGCTGCCCACATAAATTTTATCCGCATAAAAGAAAAACCGAATAATAATAATGATAATGTCGATGATCATGATGATGATGATGATAATAATAATAATAATAATAATAATAATAATATAATAATAATAATAATAATAATAATAATAATGATAATAGTAATGATAGATTCGGTTCTTGGGTTATTCCAGATGAGAAATATATCTGAAATTAACAAGATTATTTGGGTTGCAGCTATGGTTGCTGCAGATAGGGTTGGATACAAAATAAAAGAACAAACAGAAGGGAAAGAACCATGATGGTGTAGACGAATTTGTGAGAAGCAAACAAGTTAAAAAGACATTTAGGACAAGTTATTAGATTGAGAAGGGAATTGCAGAACGAAAGAATAAGAATAATACTGGAAAGAACATATAGAATAAGAGATAAAGGTTATAATACTGGGTTGTCCAGAAAGTTTGTGCTGATTTATAGTAGCTTACCTTTCGACTTATTTTAGAACATGTTTGAGTCCATAAGATAGGATTTTGCTACACCTCCATTTAGAGCACAGTTTAAGCTTTCTTTTCGTGAAAGAAGATTTATGTTCCTATGACCTGTGTTAATTCTGTAACCCTTTAAAATGGAAGATAAGAAAGTTCATTTTCGGCGCCTGATGCTTTGGAAACTAGACAAAAATTGCTGCAGCTCGGCTGAGATGTGTTACCTCACCCTTCATATTCACCAGATATTGCTCCTTCAGATTTCCACTTATCCAGATCTCTGCAGAATAGTCTTCATGGTAAAACCTTTAATTCCTTGGATGACGTTAAAAGATACTTTGATGAATTATTTGCCATGAAACCACCCCAATTCTAGGGAGAGGGTATTTTCAAGTTAAAGGAAATATGAAACATTTTGCTGCATTGTGCAACAAAATGGTTCACATTTGGTGGATTAAATATGTAATGGCAAGAATTTATTGACATTTTTCTTTCCTTTAAAAGTCGGCATAAACTTTCTAGACAACCCAATATAATATTGGAAGAATTGAAACCAAGAATAGTAGGAATCAAACCGGAAAGACATGACAATAGAAAAAGACAGTTAAGGTAAAACAGATTGTTTGAAGCAAATCAGAAGAAACTGTTTCAGGAAGTAGATGGGCAAATACAGGAAACATTGATGTCAGATGCAGAGGAAATCAAAGTATTCTGGAGTGGGATCTTGGACCAATCTGTAGAGCATAATGATGATGCTGAGTGGCAACAAGAAATCTAAGATAAATTAAGAAATATAGAACTCCAAGAAGACAGACAAATACAGAAATGATATAAAAAGCAATTAAAGAAATTCCCAAATTGGAAGAGCCCAGAACTGGATGGGTCCAAGGGTATATGACGAAGAAATTGAGAGGGATTCATGAAAGGATAACTCAACAGTTAAATGAATGCTTGCAGGAAGACGTAGTACCTAGCAGGATGACAAAGGGAAAGACATTGTTATGAGACAAGGATTCCAAAAAGGGAAATGTTGCAGCCAACCTTAGACAAATAATGTGCCTTCCGCTAATGTGAAGACTAATTCCAGGCACTGTGGCTGGTAAACTGTATAGATACTTCGGACAAAGCAATCTGCTACCGTTTAAAAACAGAGGGTGCCGAAAAAGTAGCCGGGGAACGAAGGATTAGCTTTTAATTCATAATCAAATTATAAGGTACCGCAAGAGAAGAAATACAAATCTGAGCATGGCATGGGTTAACTATCGCAGTTTACGATAGGATACAACACTCTTGGAAAATAAGAACAATGGAAATGTATGGAGTAGCTGAGAATATGAGAAATCTGATATGGAATAGCATAAAATACTGGAGAACGGAATTGGCAGCAGAGAAGCTAGGACTTGGAAAGGTGAAAATCAAAATAGGAATATTCGAGAGAGGCAGTGCCCCCCTCCCCTCATTGATATTCATGCTGGAAATGGTTCCCTTGAGTGAAATACTACAGAAAGTTGGGAGTATGATCTGGGAAGCTACTTGCTAAAAGAAAATGAGTACCTGCAGCGAGTGAAAGAAATATTGGCTTCAAAGCTGAATGCCAGAAATATAATTTCGACTATAAAAACGCGCGCAGTTGCAGTAGTTCGGTATGGCACTGGAATCCTGACTTGGACAGAAGAGGAGCTAAAGGAGGACAAGAAGTCAAGAAATCTCCTAACGATGCATGAAGCCTATCATCCACGTGCAGACCTTGATTACCTATACGTGAAGAGAGCAAATGTAGGAAGGGGACTGATAAGTGTAGAAGACTGCATGCGTATCGAACACGAGAGTTTAACGAGATACCTAACTCAAAGTAAGGAAACTGTGCTAGTGTCAGTTAGGAACGCGGGAGTATTGAAAGCAGAGAAAAAAGGAAAAACAAAGGAATTAGTACAAAAAGGACATGAAGAATAATTACGCAATCAATTTCCTGTAGTCACAACGGAAGTTGCTGGAAAAATAGGTAAGACTGGCTGATAAAAGAAACTCTAAAAAAAAAAGGGATCGAGATCACTATACTACCAGTGCAGTAGAGTGATCTTTGGCAATGAAAGGGATCATCAATCTCTGGATGGAACAAGCGTCGCCTCTGTATCACATCTGCAATAGAGTGGATGAAACCATTGCCAATTCCACGAACGAATTCGCTAGACGTGCCCAAAACCGTTACAAGTTGTGGCGACACGACCAGCTATCGAAAGTGCTACACTGGAAACTGTGCAAAACGTTGGGGATAGAGAAAGGCAAGACGTGGTATGAGCACAAACCGCAGATAGTGACAGAACCGGAGACTAGCAAAATCTTATAGGAATTCTCATTCCAAACAGATTAATATGAAATTATTGTTTCATGAAGTTATTACTTGTATCTATATGCGTGTAACTGATGATGCCTTGAAAGTGCTGTTCATGTTGGCCTAGACTGCTATACGTTTTCGTTTACTGGGGTGTTTATAATGGTGATATTTGCCAAGTTGGAGATTTTTGTAGTTTTGTTGGTGCAGAATGTGAGGATGTGAGGCGGTTCATTGTTTTCTTTGTCTCTTCCTGTAATCTCTTTGCTTTTAGTTTAGTATCATTCGCTTTCCATTTTTGAACGTTTTTACTTTTTTCTTTCACCACTAGTCATCCTGGTGGTTTTCCCAAACCATTTTTATCAATAGACATATTTTACAGTTGGCGAAATCTGTTGCAGGGGTAGCAAGAGTTATGTCTGCACAGTTACCAATTTCTAACCTGATCAACGGATCGACTGGAGTGTGTGAGCTCCTCTCGCCTGCGATGGCGGATATGATGCTTTTGTTTTTCTCTTGTGAGGTACAGGCGCCTACTGTTGATACTGTCGAATGGATATATCCTGATGCTCTCTCTGTTGATGATTGTAATTGGTGCTATTGGGGGTGTCAGCATACTTGCTGGGCGTTTTTGTTGCCTTTCGTTGATATTGTTCTTTTCTGGTGATAGCACTGTTGAAATTTTTAGCATCGGAAAATTATCTTCATACTTTTCCTGTACAGTGCTGTAGCTGGTGATGTTGTTCACGTTGTTGCTGTTCTGTTTTCGCTGTCATTGCAATTGCAGTTGCTGCTGCTGCTGTTGCTGTGGCAACTGTCACTCATCTTTTTTTTTTAATTTCGCTTTTCCCTTCTGCGGATAGCTGCTTCTTCTTTTCAACAGATAAAAAAATCACCATCCTAATTTTTGAGGAGTGTGTTTGCTATACAAATCTCAGTTAGCCCATAAGGGCTACAGCCGGAAAACTAACTAGCTCCTTAAGGTTCTGATAACAAAGGTGCAATATAAAATCTTGTATAACATTAGAAATAATAACAAAGTTGCCAGAGTTATGTACGTTACGTGTCTACGTGCCCATAGGCGATCAAACAAAATAATGATGATGATGATAATAATAATAATAATAATAATAATAATAATAATAAAAAAAAAAAATAATAATAATAATAATAATAATAATAATAATAAGAAGAAGAAGAAGAGAAGAAGAAGAAGAAGAAGAACAACAACAACAACAACAACAACAATAACAATAATAATAACAATGATAATAAGAAATGGAGAAACTTTCTAAATACCTGGAAAAAGATGTAATTCGAAAGAGGAATCTAAAGACAGAAACAATTCCTATCATAGTAGGCGCATTAGGTATGACAAAAAATATTCAGACAAATACATAACAAAACCACCAGGACCAACATATATATATATTACATACAGAAAATAGTAGTACTAGGCACCGCACACATCCTACGTAAAACACTTTCAATACAGTGAAAATAAGATCATCACAACAAATCATAGCACATACCCGAGGCACACAGAGCAGTACTCGCTATTGCAGTGAAAGCGCGTGATAAGAATAAGACTACTGAATAATAATAATAATAATAATAATAATAATAATAATAATAATAAATAATAATAATAATAATAATAATAAGAAGAAGAAGAAGAAGAAGAGAAGAAGAAGAACAACAACAACAACAACAATAACAATAATAATAACAATGATAATAAGAAATGGAGAAACTTTCTAAATACCTGGAAAAAGATGTAATTCGAAAGAGGAATCTAAAGACAGAAACAATTCCTATCATAGTAGGCGCATTAGGTATGACAAAAAATATTCAGACAAATACATAACAAAACCACCAGGACCAACATATATATATATATTACATACAGAAAATAGTAGTACTAGACACCGCACACATCCTACGTAAAACACTTTCAATACAGTGAAAATAAGATCATCACAACAAATGATAGCACATACCCGAGGCACACAGAGCAGTACTCGCTATTGCAGTGAAAGCGCGTGATAAGAATAAGACTACTGAATAATAATAATAATAATAATAATATAATAATAATAATAATAATAATAATAATAATAATAATAATAATAATAAATGGAATGATAACAATAATAATAATATTAATGATGCTGATGATGATGATGATGATGATGATGATATTAATAATAATAAATTTTAATCTCTGCCCTCTACAACAACCAACAGTTATTTGATTAAAATTTTTCTTTTTTTAGATAATGTGAGTTGTATTGAAACATACGCATTTTAAATTAAGAAACATGATCGATAATATTTTCGTTATGATTAGGCCTTTTTATGAATTTTACTTGAACTATTTCCCTTTAATTAAATAACAGTGTACATATCCGTTAACAGGTACAATCAAATTATCAACAAAATGAAATATACTTAGAAATAGAATTTGACAATATGATTATGAAAAAAAAACAAAAAAACAAAAGAACTTTTGTATAAAATACCACTCTGTGAAAAGAATCGATTTACAACCATTAATATCTTAGGAATTATGAATACTAATGAGTTCAGCTGGTTTAATTATTTACGATAACGTGCCAGTCAATACAAAATACATTCATCATATTTTAGATATATACTGCGTATTAATAAAAATTTAAATGTCGAAGGTTGACCAAATGAGCTGACAAATTGATGAGCATTAACATTTCAAAGAAAAGAATTATGAAAAGTTAACAAATAAATTTAAATGAAGAATTGTTATGTATGTGTTTTGTTAACTCTCCTCTTGTATGAAGATAAAATGGCGCAATGTTTTATAATTGTTTGAGTATGGATTTACCGAAAAAAAACTTCCAGTGTAAGATTAGATAATTTCTTCAGTATGTAAGTTTAAGCTCAAAATCTATTCTGTTGGTGACAAGTTTTCATTGTACGAAGTGATGAGATGTGCAATTATAGCGTACTCCAAACATACATACATACATACAAACATACATACATACATACATACATACATACATACATACATACATACATACATACATACATACATACATAGGCTGATCAAAATACACTCATCGAATGTGACCAAATGATGTTCATTTTCCAACTTGATCCCACTTGCTTTTCACAAATTTCTTCTCTTGCCATTGCAATTATTTATCATTGTTAGGATATTTCTGTGTTTAATTTGTCCCTTGTGATCTTTTGTTAGAGATGGGGATGAATGAGCTTGTCTTGTCGGTGTTTCTTCCTCAATTAATTTATAAGTCATCGTAAATGGGATAGTATTTCTCAGCCAAGTGATTTTTCATGTTATGTAATGGTAGTCAGATGGGGGCCAAATCAGAATAGAGATGTTGAATGAACTGCTCAGTAGGTAAAAATGAGGAACTATGTGTTTTGATAGTGACTGTGAGGCAAGAAGCTTGCTTTCCAACGACATGGTTCCAGGTTCAGTCCTACTTGGGCAAGTGTTCTATACTATATCCTCGGGGCGACCGAAGTCTTATGCGTGGATTTGGTTGACAGCAACTGAAAGAAGCCTGTCGTGTGTATATACATATATGTGCGTGTGTGTGTGTGCGTGTGTGTGTTTGTGTGTGTGTGTGTGTGTGTGTGTGTGCATCTATGTGTCTTTGTGCCTGCTTTACACCGCTTTACAACCGCTTTACAACCGATGTCAGTGTGTTTGCGCCTCTGTAACTTAGCAGTTCGGCAAAAAACAAAAGATTAAGTATTGGGCTTAAAAGATATGTCCTAGTGTCGATTTCTTCGAGTAAAACCGTTGACGGTTGGGCCTTAGGTGGGCCGTAGTCAAATGACTGAAACAAGTGAAAGATAAAAGATAACCGCTATACTGGTTTCACTCCGGAAACTATGCGGCATTTATTGCTATAAATTTGACCACTACAAATGTCGTACGCGCCCTAGGAGGTGCGTAAATGAAAATTGAACCATGGCCAGTCCGTGTACTTTCTTTCATTAAACTATATTTACTTATACTGCATCTAAAGGCAGCGAGATGGCAGAAACGTTAGCACACCGGGCGAAATGCGTAGCCGTATTTCGTCTGCCGTTACGTTCTGAGTTCAGATTCCGCCGAGGTCCACTTTGCCTTTCATCCTTTCAAGGGTCGATAAATTAAATACCAGTTACGCACTGGGGTCGATGTAATCGACTTAATCCGTTTGTCTTGTTTGTCCTCTTTGTGTTTAGCCCCTTGTGGGTAGTAAAGAAATATATATTTTCTTATACCGCATCTATAATTTCTTGATCTATACTCTCATGTATTCGTCTTTTCGCTATGTGCTTGTGTCTTCTATCTCAGATCATAATGTATCGTAAATATAAAGGAAACTAGCAAAATGTATTTAATTTGGAGACATTGTAATGGACATTGGTTTTTTTTAAACAATTGCATAACTTTAAACATTGTTCGATAAGCTAAGTATAGTACTAAAAATACTTAGGAAGTGAAAGAAAATAACGTGCATAAAAAGTTTAAAGGTTTAGTGCTATTAACGATCAATACATTTTTTTTTAGCATGTTTACCAAAGCCGATGAATAAGTTTAGTCAATCGATTTGTTTGTAAAACAAGATAACAGGACTGAGTGTGGACATACATGTTGCGTATACAGAATGGATGTAATGACGCATACAAATGTAATTATGTATGTAAATATGTGTAATATGTGTGTGTGTGTGTGTGTGTGTGTGTGTGTGTGATGTTGATTGCAAAGATGTGTCATGGTATGTTTATACATAGGTATCCCAAAAGTCATTCGGCCCAAAGACACGCATACGCATGCACAGACATCCCTCTTCACACGCACCCAAGACTATGAATATATATATATATATATATATGTATGTATGTGTGTGTGTGTGTGCATGTGTGTGTGTGTGTATTTACACATACGTATACATTATATTTATGCCTCCATGTTTACGTATGTCAAATCATGTTTTCTACTCTAATTATACGTGTGTATGTCTGAATATATCTTAGTGTGTCTGCGTTTCTGTCTGCATGCATTTGTGTGTGTATGTCCGAGTGTTTACATGCGTGTATACAACTGTTTGTTGTTTTTGTGTAAAGTTACTACCGAAGTGTTTTCCTATTTGCTAATGTACAAATGTATGACATACACACACACGCACACATAAACTCAGGCACACGTACATGTATGCACACACACACACACATGTATACACATACACTCACACATATATACACACACAAAGTAAACAACAGGTTGTACAGTGCACCGGTTGGATAAATCAAAGGTAGAATAGAAAGAACACAAGAAATGGAAACCAGCAGAACACATGTACAGGTATGTATGTATGTATGTATGTGTGGATTTATATGTATATGCATATATAGATATCTATGCATATCTGTATATCTATATATATGTATATATGCATATATATATATATATATATATATTATATATATATATATATATATATGTATATATATATATTATATATATATATATATATATATATATTATATATATATATATATGTATATATGTATATATGTATATATATATATGTATGTATATATGTGTATATATATATGTATGTCTATATATGTATATATGTATATATATGTATATATGTATATATATGTATATATATATATATATATATATATATATATATACATATATGCATGTATTAATGCATGTATGCATGTATACAGGTAATTGTTTATGTGTCTGTATGCGTAAAAGTGGGATTGTGGGTGCTTGCATGGATGTGTGCTTTGTGATGCACAAGGCCTGCAAGCAGCATTCTTTTAATTTGCCACAGTTATTCATCTCTGAACTTAGACTGTAAACTTGCTGCGAGACATAACAAGAGTGAAAAACAGACACACATTAGGATTTCAACAAGCCAAAAACTTTTAATTTGCTGACAAACTATTAGATAAAACAATACTTAGATAATTGAAATGTGTTTCGCCCCCAGAATAAAAGGAAAATCAACTATCGACAATACGGAAACACTACCTCGTGTGTAGTCGGAAAGCATGCTAGATGAACATATATGTGTGAGTGTGTGAGTCTGTGTGCGTGTGTGTGTGTGTGTGTGTGTGTGTGTGTAAGAGGGAGTGTGTGTGTGTGTGTTTGTGTGTGTGTGTATATATATATCTATATACAGAGAGTGAGATTGTGAGAGAGAGAGAGAAAAAAAAACTTACATCGCTTATGTAGTACATTGTTTGATATATTCTTTACGTAAGTCTACTCTTCATGCGTTATCCTTAACTTCGCCACCACCATCACCGTTGTCGCCATTCCAATTATCATCGTCCTCAATATAATCATCATCACCATTATTGTTTTTGTTACTGCTGTAGTTATAGTTGTTTTTGTTTTTATTGTAATTGTGGTGGCAATCTGTCAGAGTCGTTAGCGCGTCATACAAAACGTTTGACGAAATTACTTCGAAGTATTATTGTTGTAAGTTCCATTCAACTTTGGTCTTCATCCCTTGTGACTCGATGAAATAAAATACCGGTAGTGTATTAGGGTCGATATAATCGACTCGCTCTTATCATCAAAAATTCCTAGTCTTGAACCAGAACTTAAAATCATAATTATTATTGTTGCTGTACTTGTTTTTGTTTTTTCTTCTTTTTTGTTGTTGTTGCTGTTGTTATTATTGCTTTCATTGCCCTATCGACTGCAGTTCGGTGTACCTTGGGAATACATTGCATTATTAGATTTTGTTACTTTAATTAGTTTAATCATTTTGAAAAAAATCATGCGTAATGTGAGTGAGCTTTCTAGAATGGTAGTTTTTTTTGCACGTTATGTATATTTATAGCTTCCCTTGTTTTGATTATATATGCTTTATGTTTTATCATTTCAAAAGCAACCATGATTACAGAGATAGGTTCTGTTATTAGATACCACATCCTGGTTATTCTTATTTCTAAATCTTTTTATGTAGATAATATTCGATTTTCTTTTTGAGATATATCATCATGTCTTAGGACTGATATGTGGAATAAGAAACATATCTTTTCATGGTGGCCTATGAGAACAATATCTGGTCTGTAAACCTTGATCTTCCTACCTAAGTATGTTGGTATATCCGATAAACCAATACATTAGACTGTGATTGCTTTGCCCTTTGGGAAGATCTTTATTGGTCTATGCCTTTACGTTTGGTATTTCATTTGCCAAAAATAAATTCTATTATATCTCAGAACTATGTTATCTTTGTTGATTATCTTCATTCATGGCTAAGACTGTGCAGCCAGAATCAATGCTGTTAATTATTTCTTCGCCATTTCATCATATTCTATAAATATTTTGTGCATTCTGATTCATTATAAGCCTTCTCGGATTTCTGTCGGGGAGTCTTTAATCCTGTGCTGCAATCAAATTCGTAGAAAATTCATTCAAATAGTTACGTATCAGGAACATATTTTCTGTCTTCATGGCTGACAATAAATACAAAACTTGCGTTGATTGATAAATAACCATGGAGAAAATAAATAAGCAAAAAGAGATACTGTAAAACAGGTAGAATCTCACAAAGTTGCTACTATAAATTAATTGAGGAAGAAACACCGACAAGACAAGCTCATTCATCCCCATCTCTAACAAAAGATCACAAGGGACAAATTAAACACAGAAATATCCTAACAATGATAAATAATTGCAAAACTCATTTGAAGAGTTTCCCTGAAAGAGTAATTCGCTTCAAACATAACAACTAACTGCAGGTGTCAGGAATCGGCAGGAACTGAGCAAATCGTTATCTCTAGTAGGTTTGTATGAGCATCTTATTAGCAAAATGCCTTCAACAATTAGCGACAAAATGGCACCGAAGTAAGGAATTCATAGGCCTCAGTGCTCTTGAACTCAATATATAATCCTAGATTCAAAAGACTTGCTTCGGATTGGGAAACACGTAGCTTCTAACAGCTCTTATTTCTATTGATAAAACTGACCCCGCGTAAAATATCTGTTTCAGTGCTTTAAGGTTCTTAGTTGTAAGCGCAGTTATACAGAGTGTTTAAGATAAATTTAAGGACATGTTATGCCTCCTTTTTTCAGGAACAGTTTGAAATACGGGTGAGCAGTCAACGATTTGGAGAGCATAACTATTTAAGTTGTAGTTGTGAAAATAAGTTAGCTGGCATAGAGAAATGGAAGGCATGTGATGACAATTGAGAAAGATTCACCTGCAGCAATAATTTGCGCTGAATATCAAAATGCGGACAACATAATTGATGTTCAGTGTTCTGTGCAATTTGTAAAGGCTGTAAGATGTGACATGGACAGCTGCAACGGAGACTAAGAAACCTTGACCAGTAGGAAGGTACACAGCAAGCGTTCTGACTGTGTCCACGCCGGAATTCATCAAACAATTGAATCATAGGGTTTTAGACTGTATTCAGATGCTTATGTGAAGAGACTGTGGTCAATCATTGTTTGGAGAGAGTTGCTACAGGAAGGCCGTATATGTGACACCAGAATTCGGCTCCTAGAGATCTCCTCGCGATACCACATGACAGACTCAGAATTCCTACGACTCACCAGCCCTAATTTCTTCCTTCGTAATTCCACTGATTGTAATCCCATGGATTACGTGTTGTGGACCACAGTTGAGAAAAAAGAAACTCCAACTCATTTGCTACAGCACTAAGTGTGAGCTGATGGCCATAATCATGGAGGTATTCACAGATCTTCCCAGGTACAAAGTGAAAGCCGCATGTGCCATATTTCGAAAGAGTCTTGAGGCCGTGGTTGAATCTGACAGAGGCTAATTTGAGTAAACTGATATCTCTCAGCTATAATCTGCTTGATATTTTAAACCGAGAAAAAATAAAATATATACTTTAGTTTTTGCTTGATATATTGTGGCAATTTTGGCCCGAACGCTCGCTATATACTCATTCCCCTTTTTATTTTTGTTTTGTTGTTAGCAAAAGAGTTTCAAGGACGGTAGAGAAAAGATGAGCAATGATAAGAAGTGTGAGTTGGAGTAAGACGTCAAATCATCAGAGCTCGTTGCGAAAATTTCCAATTTTCTGGATGAAAACCGTCGTGCGTCCATAACGGCAATAAACATACAGTTTGGAATTGGTGTACATAGAATTATTCATGATGGTCTGAACATGCGCAAAATTTCTACAAATTTTGTTCCCAGTTTACTCAGTGATGAACATTTTTTTCCATCTACATGACAACAGGTGGCATCAAAGTTCTTCGTTACCCTTCCTAACCTACATATCTTGCTCCATTTGTCTTTTGATTATTCTTCATTCTGAAGGAGATAATGAGAAGCAATAGTTTTGAAGATGAAAGATGCAGTGACAACGGTCCTGGACACCTTCACGTTAGAGGACTTTTATGGGACTTTGACAAAGTGGCTGGAACGCTACAAGTGCATTGAAGTCCGAGAATCCTACTTTAAAACTTATTTTTTTTTACTTCATTGAAATTAATACATGGAGTTAATTGCTCAAATAACGTAATGCAGACGAAAACAGGTTAAATTTGTGTTAACATGTTTAATAAAGTGGGCAATAACAAAATTTCATTAGCAATATTTATGTGATGAGGAAATTAAAGATTTTGTTAAATTTTCACAAAAATTATTAGTATAGGAATACGAATATACAAAACATTACTTAATAATTATTATGTTAGGTCTCTAGCAGTAATTAACATTCGATTTACTTTATTTTATAGTTTAAACTTTTACATTTTATGATTCTTTGCTTGTATGTGCCTATTTAGATGCCATAAACGAACACATAAATATGAGAAACACAAAATAACAATATATTCAATTGACGCTTTTCAGAAAATTAATTTAGTTTTGTTTATTTATTAATATATCGATTTACATTTACTTAATGGGTTTTTGCTCAGCGTGTTTTACACAAAATCTTTTGTTTTAGTGTATAGCTTGTTTTAGTTTAGGGTTGCTCATTGTTTTTTTGAAATATTATATTAATTAATTTAGGAACCAAATTATTTAAAAATCGTTAGTTTTGGATATAAAATTAGACTTTACAATGAAGTAATTATAAATTTACATTGGAGGTAATTTGGAATTTATGATATGGGGAAGCATTTCCTAAATATTTTGACACTCATTTTATTCAAGCTTTTGCATTCATTTAACCAGTAATTTGACATGAAGCAGAGATTTAACCGCAATTGTGCTAAGTGCAGTGTGATCTTAAAGAAGTTGACGTCGCAATCAGAAGACGTCTGATTCATCCACCCCCTGCATGGCATATTAGGCACCTTCGAAAGACTTGTACGTAAAATTAGTTAGACGGAAACTGCAGCGAGTCCCATCGGGGGGTCTTGTAATTGTACTTCAAAAACTACAGCCTTATCACGGACTTTATCATGATGGTTCAGTCTGAAATTTCATAAATGCTAAGCCACCTATACGTTCATTCCGCAGTAGATAATTAAGTTCAACAAGTGGATCCTCATTGCTGAACGACGGAGATCCACTACCAATTACATATACCTTTCCAACAAATATGAAGTAGTATTAAGTTTTATTTCCATCAGTGCAATGTTTAACCAACTTATATACTTTGTTTTACACAAGTTGTTGAAGCTGAAAATTATGTAGATATCTTGGATAAAAACAAAATGTAATAGTTTGGTTTTGTACAGCAGCGAGCCAACAAGCCTGTTAGTGTGCCGGTCAAAATACCTAGCGTCATATCGTCCGTCTTTACGTTCTGGGTTCAAATTCCACCAATGTCAACATTACCTTACATCCTTTCGGTGTTCATAAAATAAGTACTCGTTGAGCATTGAGGTTCGATATAATCTACTTATTCCTTCCCAAGAAATTACTGGCCATCTGTCAAAATTTGAAACCAATAATTTAAGTTTGTTATCGTGAACATTCCATTTAATATGTGATTGAATGATTTTTATAACACAATGAAAAACTGTTTGATCACTAGTCTCAATCAATCACTTTCCACTTCCGTTCTCTAAAATATTTGCGAGATACTTTAGAAATATACAAGCACAAAACATAGCAGAATACTTGGACTGGTTGAGAATAGATTTTTTTTTTCTGTGTTGATTGATTAGATACAGAAAATGAAAAAAATTCATATGACTTCCTTAGCTTATAATTTCTTAATATGAATTTCATGTCAATAGTTGTAAATTTAAAACTATATCATAAACAATTCATAAAGTCTGTGTTAAAACTGAACAATGCCGAACAAGTGTCGGAAGTATTCTACCTTGTTAGCTACAAAATATTTTTCAAGAACGCTCTCTCTAGGGATTCTTCAAGTAGTACCATCATCCCTTCATTACGATAAATACAAACTTTCTCTTTTGACATAAATAGCAAAGCCAATGTCAAAAACTTGGCTGCAAATATCCGATGATATAACGTAAGAAACCATATAAAATAACAGTTAAAAAGGCATTGTTGCCAAGACCAGGTTTCGTATGTATATTTAGTGATATTAAACTCCAAATCATCTTTCTTTTTTAATAAAATTCGGAAAGCGCCATTCAATTAACAATAAACGACTGGTATCATTCATCATCAACACCAAAACATACGATACCGGCACCACACATGCCATCTACCTGATTCTCGATACACGTCATATATCCGATGCTAACAATCATGATATATTGGTCTTGCTACGGAGTTTGCAATAATTAAGAACAGTATATTTGTAGCTGCGCTAATAAAGACAGGTGTAGTAGTGTTGTTGCTTATGCTCTGTAGGAATTGATACAGGTGTCATTAAATCGTCATATGCAAATGAATTCATTAGTGCTGCTATTTCGTATGAGATGGAATCATGATGATAATGAAAATAACAGACATTCTAATACCGGTGAAAAAGAAATGATATATTCATAACATATTCACAATGAAACAGATATTTAAAACATATTCATTTACAGCAGATTTTAAATGAAATTTTTATCACTACCCCATGCTGATAACACTTACGCTTTGATAGATTTATCTAGGAAGATCGAATATCTCAATTTTGCTTAGAGGTATGTCGCTTGTCCTTATGTTCTGAGTTCAAATTCTGCCGATGTCGACTTTCGGGGTTGATAAATTAAGTACCTATTGCGTACTGGGGTCGATCTAATCGACTGGCTCCCTTTCCTCTAAAATTTCAGGTCTTGTGTCTATAGTAGAAATGATTATTATTGTTGTTGTTGTTGTTGTCGTTATTATTATTATTATTATTATTATAAGGATTTTTAATTGCAGTACAACATCAAATCCTTCCTACCAATAGTTACCAGGAACATATAATGAAGAAAGATACAAATAACTGCGAAATGTGAGATGAAGGAAAAGAATCAATAACTCATATTGTTTCTGGCTGCCCAGTACAGGCTAAGTTGGAATATATCCAAAGACATGACAAAGTTAGTACCTAGATATACCGTATGCTATGCCAATACTACACAATGACAACAGAAGGAAAATTGTAGAAGTATATCCCAGAAAAGGTCGCAAAAAATAACAACGCAAACATGTTCTAGGATAAGGCAATGCACGCAGATAGAAAGTTCAAAGCTAATAAACCAGGTAAGAAAACAATTTTTTTAATAGACATAGTAATTCCGACAGAAGACAATGTATCTTTAAAAGAAACCAACATTCTCAAAGTACGAAGATCTGGAAATAGAAATAATAGAGATATGGAGCTTAAAACCAGAAATAACCCCTATAAAAATAGATGGATTAGGTTTCATTAAAAGATCTACATGCAAATGCCAGTACTTACAAAAATATACAGTATACAGAAAATAGCACTACTAGGCACAACACACATGATACGTAAAACGATTTCGGCACAGTGAAAAATAAACGACACCCGGATATACCACAACACATACCAAAGGCACACAGAACTGCGCTTGATAGTTCGTAGAAAGCACGTGCTAAAAAGACTACTGAATAACAACAATAATAATAATAATAATAATAGTAATAATAGCCCTGATGCAATACCAGACAGTGGCTCTCATGGCCTCTGATCTTAACTGATTGGAAGTGTTATCATGTACATTATTTTGTCTTGGTATAAAAAGATGGGCTACAGCAAATAATCTGCTCAATACCACAAATTTGCTTGTGAAATGTTTGACCATAACCAGTTGAGCATGTCCCTTAGTGGCTGACGATATGTGCATCTCTGACCACGAGGAGAAGTAGTGCGGGGGGGAACCATAACCGTGTGTTGAAAGGAATTCTTTCGTATATTTTATCCCAGTTTCAATTTGATGGCATGCACTGCTCTCCCACTCAATAATAATAATAATAATAATAATAATAATAATAATAATAATAATAATAATAATAATAATAATAATAATAGAGATCCTTACAAAATCCTGTGGGTTTTCCCAGACAGACCAGGAACCGGAGTACAACAAGACTGACCTAAATGTGTTTGATAAATTAAACTACATGTGGTCTATAATTGATATTGCGTGCCTATATAATACCCACAATACTTATGAATTATCATCTCAGTCATTTAAAATAGAAGCAAGTGAGATATCAGCTACAAATTTATTTTATAAAGTGTTTGACACAATGAGGTTACAATACTTAGCAAATAATTTGTTCTCTGGCGCTAAATAATGTAAATAATCTACATATTTCCGTCTTATAAAAATTCTTCAGATAGATGCGTTCTACTCAGATGACAGCATTAAGCATAAATGATATATATCAAGATGTTTTGTGAATGGAAAGACATTGAAGATAGCCACTAGAAGTGAGCATTGTCCATACTGAAGGTATGTACGTTATTTATATTAGTTACATTTGACAAATGTTGTCCTCATCTTGTTCGTTGTTAACACAACGTTTCGGCTGATATACCCTCCAGGAATTCATCAGGTGCCTTGGAGAAATTTCAAAGATGTGTTCCATTCCTAAGGTATTTTTCAATGTTATTATCATTATTATTGTTATCATTATCATTATCATTATTATTATTATTATCATTATTATTATTATCATTATCATTATTATTATTATTATTATTATTATATTATTATTATTATTATTATTATTATTATTATTATTATTATTATCATTATTATTATTATCATTATCATCATTATTATTATTATTGTTGTTGTTGTTGTTGTTATTATTATTATTATTATTACTATTATTATTATTATTATTATTATTATTATTATTATTATTATTATTATTATTCAGGTCAATGCTTGGAATTGTACTCGGAATCTTAGGGTTAGTAGCCCACGGTCTTAACGACTATGCCACATGCCCGTACGCGTGCGTGCCTCGCCATAGCTGTGCGCGCGCAAGCGTGTGCACAAGCGCGCAGTTGCATACGTGTGTGTGCGTGTATGTGTCTGTGTGTGATGTGTTTGTGTATGTCTGTGCATTTCTGTGTCTATGTATGCATGTGTCTAAATAGCAAACTGTTTATATCACCGAAATGCTTTATATCTCATACACATATATCTATGTAAATGTGAGAATACATCATACTTTAAAAAATAGTAATTAAAAAAACCTAATGTATTAAACGTTATTTGTGATACCATTTAGTCTATAAGCTGAATGTTTTGATGGCACAGAATATTTTATGAAGGATTAGTAGTTCACTGCAAGTAAGTTTATTCCCATATTGTAACTTATGGCAATTGATGGATATAAGATAAATAATGGCGTTCAAAGAAAACCAAAAAGAGCTAATAGTATTATTATTACTACTACTATTGGTAGTCGTACTGATGCTGATGCTTCTCCTAAATGAGCTATAAATGCTAGCAGGAAACATTAATGCACATGTGTAAATTTACTTAAATATATACATATATAAGAGTAATTTTTGTGTGTGTATTATTCTGAAAGAGCTACTCCCTTGTGTATACACCACTTAAAAAGTAAAACCTGCATGAACTGGAATATGTTCAAGTATCAGACTGTCTACGTTATGAACTGGAGTCAATCTCAAAAGTTTCAATAGGTTTACAATAACCTCTACAAAATGTGCTCACCTTAAACTAAAAGCTTTAAAACTCCATTAAATGTCTTTAAACATGCTGTTTATTTTAAGCAGGTCGTAATCACCACTTCACTGAAATATGTTCGCGTATTGACAACACTGGAAATTATTACATTTGCTTCAGTTTGAATTTTTGTCTTCTCAAAATTACCTTTTGCATTTTTAAGAATTCTGCATTAAGATACTAATATACATAAACTTTTACTAGTTTCTTGCACTGAAACTTTCAAGTGAAAGTTGATATATTTTGAAAAAAATGGCTAATTTTAATCTAAGGTGACAAACGTGAATTAGTTGCAATATTACTCGTTCAAAGACCTATTTCATTAATAACATTAAACGAGTGAATTTTCCACAAAGTTACTAGCTCAGCATATTTAAATACCATGTTCATTATTTTAGAATATATCTAGAAACAAAAGTTAAATACATATTTGATCT
>NC_043006.1:61368114-61380614 GCF_006345805.1 Octopus sinensis
TCTGGAGATCTAGCATGCAAAATATATTATGAATTGTATATAAATTCATGAAAGCTAATGATCCACTTACACTCTTCATTAGAATCAAGTAAGTGGGTATAGATCACTGCTGGTCTATATGGAAAATATAAATAACAATTGATTACTACAGATAAATTTTCTTGAAAATTCAGGAACTATTTCTAAGGTAATGACCATACGAAATGTTACTCTCACATCGTAATCAGTATGCTAAATATCTTGGTTAATCAGATCCAAATCGCAAGTATTAAATTCGTTCGAAAATGATTCAGTATTTAGAACAAAAAAATCGTTATAGACGTAACAGCCCAACCACAGATTACTAGTTACATCTTGCTACATACGTTGAAGGCTAATACATATAAGATAATGATATTTTCAAGGTAGATCTGTGATAAATAACGCAATTGAAACCAAAATATCAGCTTCAAAGAGTCAACATTTCATATCTTAACATACAATGATTAACATCTCAGTAAACCGTCCGAAACAAATACAAATGTAGAGTAAATATTAAAATCGTATGATTTTTAGAAATAACACATTCAAATATTTACATAGTTTCGCTTATAAAACTATGTAAACAGTAATATGAAAGATGTATTTTGTACACTGAATAAAATATGTGTGTGAAAGGTGTATTTGTGTACGTATGTGCGCATGTGTGAGTGTGTATGATATATATATATATATATATACACCCACACGTACACACTCTCTCTCCCTCAGAAACACACACACACACAAGCACGCAAATACGTGTGTACGTGTGTGGGTATATGTGTGATTATAAGTATAAAACCATAAGACAATGTCGAGCTAAATACAACAAAAATTTTTTCACGATCAACATAAATTCTATTAAATATCACATCGAAGACGAAAATTACAATTGGTTTCAGCATGAACACATATACTCAAATATAACACAAATGCAAATAAAAATAGTCAACAAAGAAGTGAAAATCATGTCGATCGATTGTGAATTTAGTAAATTAAATAGACCATGATCGCATTTAGTAGAGTTTTCACATAATAGCTGATGCAACGGTATCAAAATTAGGCACACACACACATACTTGTACACACACACTCACACACAAACACACACACACAAACACGTATTTATATATTTCACTTATGCATTGTGAGACTATATATATAGATATATATATATACGTGCGTTTGTGTGTGTGTGTATGTGTGCGTGTGTGTTATATCATGCGAGCTCGGGCGAAAACGACCTTTCTTCAGGATGCTTGAAGTGCCGATATCTTCAAGAACTGCAAAAAACTGCAGCCCAATATACACACAGCTAATATATATATATATAATATATTATATATATATATATATATATATATATATATATTACATTTTATAAAATAAATTACTTTGCCACATACTGAACTCATTAGAAATAGCAGCCCCCCAAAAATTTTTTTTAGCCATTTCTAATACTTAAAGAAAATTTCTCTCAGATAGTGTTTACTCAAAATAACCCACGAAGGTATGGGGGTAAAAACATTAAAAAAATCACAAGTGCAAAGATTATTTGAGAACGTACGTTTCTAGATCAGCCAAATACAATTCGACATTTCTTTCGTCAGCTCAAAATTTCTTAATTCGGATTTGTAAACACTGAAAGTAGGAGCATACCCTTTTGGCGACTTTTCACCTCCGAAGATCCGTTCAAACTAACAGTGCCAACAAATTCAAAATATGCAAGCGAAGAATTTCTGCCGTCCCCTTCCACCCACGTGGGCTAAACTAGCAAACACCATGTTTTATCGGTGAAAACCGAAGCATTAAACAGAGAGAAATGAATTATAATTTCAACAATTGAGCATACAGGCTGTCGACTTTTAGTGGTCAGATCTCTAAATGTTGTATATATATATAGAGAGAGAGAGAGAGGGAGAGAGAGAGTGAGAGAGAGAGGGGGAGAGAAACAGAGAGAGGGAAAGTAAACTCTATTCGCCAACGTAAAGTGGCAGTCGACATTGGAACGAAGTTACTACCTTTTTAGTCCAAGGAAAATATCTTTCCACCTGGTTATCGACGCACAACTGTGTCCTTATACCTCGTACAAGGCAGCTAATGTCCCCACTGAGCATTAAACAGTAACCTGCGGTGATGGTTTTTCGGTGTTTTTGCTTCACATTAAAATAATATAACTCGAACAATAACTAGTGCCGTCATATCCAGCAAACGGCTATCCTATGCCGATGAAGCAAAATAACACAAAAAACATGCTACGCGTGAATCATTTAGGTCTGAGTGGGGACATTAGCTGTCTTGTTCGAGCTATAAAGAAGCAGTTGTGCGTCGGAATCAATGGGAGATGATGATTTCCGGGGCCTAAAGATGTAGTAACATCGTCCTAATCAGGACTGCTACTTTACGTTGCCAAATCCATTTTACTCACTAGTAGTGTAATTACTTCTCGCTCATAGATTTAAGACAGTTTCGTTTTCTTGATATGTACATATATGTAAATGTGTGTACACACACACCACACATATATATTATATATATATGTATATATATATATATATATATATATATATATATAATATTATATATATATAATATATATATATGTATATATATATATATATGTATATATATGTATATATATGTATTATATATATATATGTATATATATATAATATATATATATATATATATGTATGTTATATATATATGTATATATATGTATGTATATATATATGTATGTATATATATATGTATGCATATATATATATATATATATATGTATGTATATATATATGTATGTATTATATATGTATGTATATATATATATATATATATATATATATATATATATATATTATAATATTATATATAGAATATATGTATGTATGTATATATATATATTATGTATGTATATATATATATAATATATAATATGTATATATATATATATGTATATATATATATATATATATATATATATATATGTATATATATTATATGTATATAATCAAAGCAATTAAGATTCAAGTAACTTCCAATGAATTTACTTGAATGTGGTACTTAACCTAGATGCACCAGAAAACTATATGGTGTTATCCATACAGTAATGTGGGGTGATTATAAACGAGAAAGAACAAGAATGGATTGGTTTTTAGTACATTGTTTCATACAAAGACAGGCTTTATTACAAGTTGCAAAAATTGCAGCAGATAAAAGTGTCCCGTACTCATCAGCTAAAATACATTTGAGTTCTCTAGACATCTTAGTGGGTGAGGTTATACTCATGAGATATTGAGATAGTTCCATTAGAGGCAGATATAGGTTGTAAACAGTTTTCCAAAGTTCCTTAATGATGATGCACAGTCTTATCACAGATTTTTAAAAACTTATTAGTTTCGAAGAGGATGAATCATCCATAGTGTAGATTAAATTTTCAGAGATAAATTTTCTCTGAAAATTTAATCTACATATGGATGATTCATCTTCTCTCGAAACTAATAAGTTTTTTAAAAATCTGTGATAAGACTGTGCATCATCATTAAGGAACTTTGGAAAACTGTTTACAACCTATATCTGCCTCTAATGGAACTATCTCCAATATCTCATGAGTATAACCTCACCCACTAAGATGTCTAGAGAACTCAAATGTATTTTAGCTGTGAGTACAGGACACTTTTATCTGCTGCAATTTTTGCAACTTGTAATAAAGCCTGTCTTTGTATGAAACAATTGTACTAAAACCAATCCATTCTTGTTGCTTCTTTCTCGTATATATGTATATATATAATAGTATATAGATATATATATATATATATGTATATATATATATATAATATGTATATATATAATATATATATATATATATATATATATATATATATATATATATATATATTATATAATTATATATATATATTGTACATATATAATATATATATATATATTATATATGTGTTGTGTGTGTGTGTGTGTCTGGAAGATCCTGGAAGGAATCGTGCGAAAGTTTGGCATTGTAAGCTACACCAATGCTAGAACGGGACGACACTACATATTGCCAAATATCCCAGCAATGCCATCACGCTTCAGGACCAGCTTCTGAAGGGCCCACAGCTTTTTAATATTCTCCCAAAGAGTCTGAGGAACTTGCACAAAATAGATGTAGCGGTTTTTAAATCAAAGCTGGACATCTTCCTGTCAAGAGTCCCAGATGAACCTACCTCACGGCAAGAGGTGCAAATGAGAGTAGCTATATCAAACTCCATTCTTCACCATTGCCACATATTAGACGAGGTTCGTCGTAATAACAGTGTTACACAAAACGGCGGTGCATCAGCATGGCCGCAGCTCTGAGCTGAAACTAGAAAATATATATATATATATGTATATATGAATAAATAAATAAATATATATATGTATGTATATATATATATATATATATATAAATATATACATATATATATATATACACACACATATTTATATATTTCTTCTTCTTCTTCTTCTTTTCTTCTTCTTCTTCTTCTTCTTCTTATTATTATTATTATTATTATTATTATTATTATTATTATTATTATTATTATTATTATTATTATTATTATTATTATTAACCACATATACTTAACATATCTGCTTTCTGTATTTTCTCTTGTGGGTGCATTAATGTGGCGCATTATATTCACTCTAGAAAAAAAACCCAAAGAACATATGTCGAATTTATGTGGTTAATAATATTTGATATTATTTGTTACACTAGATCTGATTTTACTTTACACAAACACACACACACACACACATACCTCACACATAACACACGCACGAACAAACACACACACTTCAAATACTTTTCTGAGAACGGTCGTGCGTAAAATTTCCTTGATATTGGGTCGCGACACAGAATGTGTCTGTATGTATGTGTATGTGTATGTGTGTGTATATATATATATTATATATAGATATATATTCTTTGTATGTACTGTACGTATATATATATATTTCTTTGTATGTATGTAATATATATATTTCTTTGTATGTATGTTATATATATATATATATATATATATATATATATATATATATATAGATATATTTCTTTGTATGTATATATATATCGATTTTTGCGCTTGGGTTGCAAGATTTCCGTATGTGAAATTGTGCGTTGAAACAAATTTTGTTGTGTCTGGGGAGAGTCATAATACCTGAATGTTACCCATTCACCCTTTTAATTGCTATTCATTTATTTATTCATACTGTCTATGCTTTCCACGCTTTTCAATGCAATCCCCTGCGACAAACGTCATGTAATCAAAGTATCCTGGTCTGAAGACTACTTTGCGGTCTAACCTTCTTTTGGATGATTACTATGTCCGAGATTTCGCTAGCTATGGAACATACGTAGACTGGATTTCATCTACTCTATTTCCTAATTTTAGATACACATACGTATGCACCTGCATTCACGTATACTAACACACCCACATTTAACACACACACACACTCACACACACACACACACACACCACACACACACACACACACATATATATATATATATATATATATATATATATATTGGTTTCCCGATTCGAATGAGAAAATAGGACTTGAAATATGGCAAGTATTTTATATGTAAAGTATTTTATTTTGATATTTAGAAGAAACATTAGCATGACTCAAGGGTTCAGAGTTTTATGCATTGGCACTTTGAGGAGTGTCAACGCACTAAAATCTCGCTCTTTCACTACGTCTATATATATATATATATATATAGATAGATAGATAGATAGATAGATAGATAGATAGATAGATAGATAGATAGATAGATAGATAGATAGATAGATAGATAGATTAATCGTTAGCCACTACACACATTTTTTCTCTCCTTGTTTTTTCTCTGTCCCTTTCAGTAAAGAGATAGGCTCGAAACGTAAAATTCTTTTTCTATTCCTGAGCGTTATACTAATACATCTGTTTGTTTTGTACCACCACCTGTCTTCGTCTTTTCGTTTTTTTCGTAAACTCTCCCTATAATATATATATATATATATATATATATATATATAAAATTTTATGTATGATTAAGTCTTTCCTTGTTTGGTTTTAAAATAGTGGTTTTGTCTCGATTATTTATAATATATATATATATATCTATATATAATATTTATATATAATAGGTTGTATGTATGTATGTATATACCTATGAATAGTTTAATGGACGGATCAGTGGAGGCGCAATGGCCCCGTGGTTAGGGCAGCGGACTCGCGGTCATAGGATCGTGGTTTCGATTCCCAGCCGGGCGTTGTGAGTGTTTATTGAGCGAAAACACCTAAAAGCTCCACGAGGCTCCGGCAGGGATGGTGGTGATCCCTGCTGTACTCTTTCACACCACAACTTTTCTCACTCTTCCTTCCTTTTTCTGTTGTACCTTGTATTTCAAAGGGCCGGCCTTGTCACTCTCTGTGTCAACGCTGAATATCCCCGAGAACTACGTTAAGGATACACGTGTCCTGTGGAGTGCTCAGCCACTTACACGTTAATTTCACGAGCAGCTGTTTTCCGTGATATGGATCCAACGGAACCCTCATCGTCGTAACCGACGAGTGCTTCCTAAAAAATGGACGGATAGAAAGATAGGTTTTTGTTGGATGAATGGAAGGCTGGCTTGTTGGGTGGATGAAAGATGGAAGCATGGATCGATGCAGTCATTTAATTTGTATAGGAAAATATTGGAAATTATTTGAAAATTTGTTTATACAAACTTCAGATTTTCTAGATATACAGGGATTATAGCTTCCTGCAATAAATGGTATTGGCTATGGTAGATGAAGTTTAAATGAATATAATAAAGAAGAAATGAGAAAACGGAAATGGAGAGAGGAGGAAAAATGGAAATTATTGGACAATGTTTGCAGATGTGTGTATCTATATATATAATCGTGTGTTAAACAACACAATGACACATAAACTTGCGATTATTTGGTCGAGATCTTACACGTATACATATATAAATGTGAATACTTATGTATGTATATATATATATATATATATAGATAATATATATATATATAATATCATAATATACATATGTGTGTGTATACATACATACCTACATACATATACACACATATATATATGATCTTACACTTATACATATATATAAATGTGAATACTTATGTATGTGTGTATATATATATATATATTATATATATGTACATAATGTGTGTGTATACATACATACCTACGTAAACATATACAAACATATATATATATGTACACACATGCCCACACACACACACACGCGCAAACACACACATATAAATGTATACAGTAATACCTCGCAGTATGAATTTAATTTGTTCTATGACTGAGCTTGTTTTATGATCTGTTCGTTTTACAAATCGGTTTTCACTGGCAAAATCTCGTGTAACACGAAATTTTGTCAGCGAACTGGTCGTGGTTTCAAAGCGACGAAACTATTTTGACAAATTAAATTTAAATGTTGAAGTGAATTTAACTGTTTTTTTATGTTTTAAATTGCTTATCAACACCTTCTACGCTGGAATTCTCTTTGCTTCAGCATACGATCTCAGATCAAGTAATTTGCTATGCAAGTGCATCACCATAATAAATTTATATAGTTGGACATTTAAAGAACAAAAACAAAAACAAAAACAAAAAAAACAAGACAGGTGTATGAACAACAAGCATATGTTTGTACGCTCGGTAAAGTAGACAAATTCTTTTACATTTCGAGCCTACACTCTTCAACCGAAAGGAATAAGAGAAAATAAACGGACAATAAAAAGAAACTTCTAGATTTAGCGATCGAGTATGGCAACCGGTTGAAAAAAAGGTTTGACATGGTATGTTGAAAAAAAGTATTGGTGATCCCGAAACGAAGGTGCACGTGCGTGTGTTTTGAGGAAATATGTGTATGTGGGTAGGGGCTAGTGACTTTGACATTTGTGGATGTTTGACTGTATAATTGTGTGCGTCTGTAGCATGTGGGTGCGTGGATAATGGATTACGGGTATGCGGATGAAGGTGTGTCGGTGTTCGGATGATGGTGTGTAGTGCGGGTGCTGGGAAGTGGTCAGTGCTAGTGTGTGAAGTGGCGTGCTTTGGTGTGATGTGGTATGGTGGTGTGGGGTGTGGTGTAGTGATGTGGTATGGTGGTGTGGGGTGTGGTGTGGTGATGTGGGGACGTGGGGTGTTGGTTGGATGAGGGTGGAGTGGCTTGGTATCAATGAAGATAGAAGGTGGGTGGGAGTCAAGAGAGGAAATAGGTGTCAGAGGAAGAGAAGAGAGGATAGGGAAGTATGAGTGGGATCAGGTGGTATCTGGTGAGAGAGAATGCAGGAGTAAATAGAGTTTGTGTTGTTTAGTGCGAGCTAGGATCTCGTGGAAAATATGAATTAAATGGATTATGAATCGTGGAGTGGGATGTGCAAAGGAATGTGAAAGACAGGAGAAAAAGATGGAATAAGCAAGAGGGAGAAAGTGGTTGAGAGTGTATATTTTGGGGACATTAGAACAAATGATGGTACGCATAAGGAGGTAGTAATTAGTACAGAGTATGGGTAGGATAGCAGAAGCAGAGTGGAAAGTGGGGAACAAATGAAGGCAGAAACATTTCAGTAGGAGGTGGTGGTGGAAGCAGCGACTGAGAAAGGAAACATGACTTGAGAAGCGTGATTTTTAAAAACCAATTGGGAAATATTGATAGAAGGTTGAAAGCAGCGGGAAGGAAACGTGGAAAGATGTTTCTTTAAGCGGTGGTGAATGCGGAGAATGAATGATTTGTAATAGCGCATGTAGGAAAAAGGAGAAAAAGGAAAAAAGATAAGAAGAAGAAAATGTGAGAGAATGGCAAAGTAATAACGTTCAGAGTATGGAGTTAATAAAAATTCAAAAGTCGAGAAAAGAAGAATACAAATAGAAGAAAAGGAGAGAAAAGGAGAAGAAAAACGAAAAAGTCGAAAAACAGAAGAAAAAGAGAGAGAAAGGCAAAGTAACAACGTAAGGAGTGTGAAAAACAAAAAGTTCAATATAGTTCAGACCTCGGGGTATATTCGAGCGATTCTTCATCAACAGAAGAGAACAGTGAAATCCGTGAAAGTATATCGAGTGATAATCCAAGTGGAGAGCTGACACTTAGACGAAAAGAGGTGCAGAAGGTTCAGACAGTAGTTGAGATATGTTAAGTCCAAAGAGTAGGCCGTTAAAGCAGGATAAAACTGGGGTGATCGCATGAGCGTATAATATATAGTTGAAATTTACAGAAAAAACAAAAGACGAAGACAGGTGTATGAACAACACGCACGTGTAATAGTTTGACGCTCGAGAAAGTAGAGGGATTTAGTACGGTTTTATCCATACAATTTCAAAGTAAGGTGATTAAAATCAAAATAAGCACAAGGATATCCAGAGGAAATGCAGCACGATGTTTCATGCAAATCCATTTAATTGAACAATGCAGTCATTACATCAATTTAAAATGCCATCCTCGCCTGCACAAAGACAGAATTTAATTAAGTTAGAACAGATGGAAACATTAGTATAACTATTCCTAAAATTTCCAAGAAGTTAAGGAGATAGACAAAGAACATGCTACGTTCACTCCAGCATAGAAGCTACTAAGGTATCAAGAAGATATACTTTGTTACCGACTGTGTCTGTCACTGAATATTTTTGTTTTTATGGGGTCAGTTTTAATTTATAGACTAGTTTATCAATCCTTGTATATCTAAGGCTGAGAGAACAAAGGGGCAGTATCTGTTAGGGGTAGGGCTGAGGGAGCAGACAGAAATCATAGTTGGTATAGTCATAAAAACCAACATTTATTAGAAGGAATATCATGAGGTTTGGTAAAGGAAAACTTAAAACAAGATGTTAGCTGACAATTAAGGGGTCGCCCGCTAGCAGACCATTGATAATGAAATAGGGGAAGTCTTATCATGTAGTACTATAGTTAAATATTTTAAAGAATGTTGCTATATTGTATACAGTTAAAGTTTAGGGTTATTCAGAGGTAGGTTATTGGTAGGAGAAATCAGTACAACACAGCACCTCATAGTGAACATAAGTATAAACACATTCTCACTTGCGTGCATGACCAATTAAACATACACACTCTCTATCGTCACATATATGTATATTTACAGGCATGGATACTGTATGTGTGTGTTTATGTGCATGCAGGTTGACGTGTGTGTGTGAGTGTGTGGAAGGTTATGTTTTGTATCTATGTCTGTATAAGAATATGTTTGGACATATTTATTGTCTGTAACCGTATGTAAGAGATGGGGCTGCGTCTGACTTTCTTATTTTTCAAAGAATGTTTATGGTTTTGGAATAAATACGATGTAGAATAACCTGATATAATCCTGAAAAATTTCTCTCATGTCACGTTTGTTCTATCGGAAGAGACTGACCTTATTTAAAATGCCCATTGCTTCCTGTCACACTTGTAACTGTTGACAAATATTATTCCCTTGCAGTGTGTAAAGGTCACATAAGCATTTCAGAAAGATCAGAGACTGACAGCTTTGCCAACTGAAAAAAAAAAAAAGAAAACAAAAAACAAAACTCTTCAACATCTCCCTCACTCATTTTTGGTGTTTTTTTCATATACAAAAGAGTATGGTTATATTTATTCCTGCTATCTCAAGTCCAAAAGTTATTTTTCTGCCGAAATTATTTCACAGAAATATTTTTATCAAAACATTTATCGAAGTTAATTTTCTATATTCCGTCAGAATAATGTAGATGTATTTAGTGTATCAAGAGAATTAATCTCCAATACATTTTAATTTTAAAATTTACCCCTCATAGAAAACGTACAAAGACGGCGTATACTTGCAACCACTACCAAAAGGATATAGCACAGTATCGAATACAAAAATACAAAACAATTTCTTTACATTCTGGACTAACGTTCAATAAGTTCTCTCCTATACTTTCGTGTGTATTTATATACAAACATATATATCTACATATATACATACAAAGCACCGATACACGCGACTTTTCCAATTCCTCTATTGATAATGCACTTTACATAGTAACACACAGGTCAAAAAGAATTAGTCAACGCACTAAATTACAAACCAGAACTCAGACACACACAACACAGTCATAATACTAGTCATACCACAATACATTACTTCTCCCCTGTACAACACACCAAAATCAATGAACGAAACAACGAATATAAGAAACATGATGTCCTCTTGTACAACCCAATACATAGTTCATATGTTTCAACGAAGATAGCCAGGGAAATTTTGACATTTAGACAAACGTTTCACAAAATTAATATAGAGTAGCATATGCAACGCACGAATAACAGAAAAATGGGCCTGGTGTTGAATAACCCTCCTACTGGAATTATAACTTATGACGGGCTAACCACTCCTTGTTCGATAAATACAAAAAAAGTAGCAAATAATGGAACAAAATGTTAAGAAAAGAAAAACACCTGTTGCCGCCACATCATAATACTATCAATAAGCAAACACCGTAATGGTGTCGGAAAATGAGATCAGCGCTGCCACAAATGCAGCTAAATATAATAAATGTACATGCAGAGAGAATGAAAATGCCCATTGGTAAACCTCTGTATGAGTACCAATTTTGTATATGAGTGCACCGTACACACACGGGGAGAACTGTACGTTTACATTAGGGCAACGGCTGAGTCCTTCAAGAACCGTTATCAGAGCTTCAAGAAAGTCCACAAGAGGCATTCCACATGTTTGGTTGATTTTGTGTGGCATCTTGAGGAGGACGAAATTAAATGTGTTCCAACCTGTTCCATAATAAAACCTGCACAATTGTATAATAATATTTCTACGAGATGCAGACTCTGTTCCGAGGAATCGCTATCTATTTCGTGGAGCAACGAGATCAATAATGTAATTTCTGAAAGAATATCATATATATGCACGTTTGCCCAATGCTGTGGAAATGAAGTTGGATAATAGTTGACAAAATTAATAACCACAATTTACCTAAATGTATAGATGAATGAACTGAAATCTCACCATTCTTATAAACGCAATGCCACAAAATTTACAATATGAGATGAAAACGCAAAACATTTACATTTATATCTACACTGGTGATTCTAACACTGATATTAATACTTTTTATAGGTTGTCGGAAAATGACGTTAACCGCGCATACAAACAATATACATCAACTATGTCTACACTTACGTACATATTCATGACACTAAATTTGCTACAAGTGTATCGACCAGACCTAGTGAACTGCACCGCAGAATCTGTGACTCGACATCTAGCGTGCCGTATCACTAGTCACATTTAGGGACTAAATTAATTAATATGTTTTTAATTCGCTGCTTCATGGGTTCTCGCACGAAAGCCACGGCCCCGAGTATGCGATTTCTCATGGTTTTCGGTACATGAGGATGTCCGGAGCCGGTGAAGACGGCTTTACTTGTTTGTCAAGGTTTCCC
>NC_043006.1:61385614-61395614 GCF_006345805.1 Octopus sinensis
GACCACGCATCAACACCGCCAGAACCTCAGACCCTACACTGCGAAAATGTTTTGCTGCTTCTATCAAGGTTGCCCTCAGTAGCTGCCCAACCTCCTCTGCTGAAAGTAGGTAGGACTATATCAGGGAAGACTTGTATACGACATCATTGGATACTTTCGGCATGCGAGAAAGACAAAACCCAGATTGGTTCAATGCTGGGCTCTCAGAGCTGGAGCCAGTTATCGAAGCAAAGCGTGCAGCTCTGGTGCAATACAAGAGTGACTCTTCTACAAAGTCACTCGAAGAACTCAGAAAGGAACGAAATAAAACCCAACTGACAGCCAGACGCTGTGCAAATAGGTATTGGCAGGAAATCTGTCAGAGTATCCAGTCAGCTGCTGACAGGGGCGACACCCGTGGGATGTATGCCGGTTTGAAGAAGTCCCTCGGTCCATCCCCAACCAAGTCAGCCCCTCTGAAATCAACTACTGGAGATCTCATCAGGGATCAAGGAAAGTAAATGGATAAATGGGTGGAGAACTACCAGGATCTCTACTCACGGGAGACCACAGTGGCTGAGGCTGCAGTCGAGAGTGTCAAGATCTTGCCAGTCATGTGTGAACTTGACAGTCCGCCATATATAGCAGAGCTCACCAAGGCTGTTGACTCCCTAGCAAGAAATAAGGCTCCGGGAAAAGACGGCATCCCTTCAGAGATCATCAAAGCCGGCAAAAACACCATCCTGCTTCGGCACCTTCATGAGCTTCTGTGTCAGTGCTGGGAAGAGGGTACAGTCCCTCAGGATATGCGGGATGCCAACATCATTACGCTTTACAAAAACAAAGGTGACCGTGGTGATTGTAACAATTACCGTGGTATATCCCTTCTAAGCACTGTTGGAAAGACCTTTGCCCGCGTTATCCTGGCCAGGCTACAACTACTTGCTTCTCGAATCTATCCGGATTTCCAGTGTGGCTTTAGAAGAAGCAGATCAACTATCGATATGATATTCTCCATACGCCAACTTCAGGGGAAGTCCATAGAGCAGAAAATGCCATTATATATGGCCTTCATTGACCTAACAAAGGCTTTTGACTCGGTAAGCAGAACAGGCCTCTTCCTCCTGCTCCAAAAAAATCGGATGTCCACCAAAGCTGCTGAGAATCATCAAGTCTTTCCATGATGACATGCAAGGCACCATACAGCACAACGGTTCAACATCAGCCGCCTTCCAAATAAAAAACGGGGTAAAGCAAGGCTGTGTCCTCGCTCCTACATTGTTTGGCATCTTCTTCTCACTCTTACTTTCACATGCCTTTCAGACATCAGATGATGGAGAGTTTCTGCACAGTAGAAGTGACGGGAAAATGTTCAATCTCTCGCGCCTGCGTGCCAAGACCAAAATCAGAAACGTCCTGATCAAAGAGATGTTATTTGCTGATGAAGCCGCTCTGGTAACACACACAGAAGAAGCCCTCCAAAGGCTCATTAACTGTTTTGAGCAAGCATGTAACGACTTTGGCTTAGCTATCAGCCTTACGAAGACCAACATCATGGGCCAGGCTACATCGGACATCCCAAACATACATATTGGAGACCACAGATTACAAGAGGTGGAGAAGTTTACCTATCTGGGCTCTACCGTCACCTACAACCTATCCCTTGACGCTGAGCTCAATATACGCATTGGCAAGGCAGCTGCTGTAATGGCCCAACTCTCCAAACGGGCTTGGGACAACAATAAGCTGACCAAGACCACGAAAATGAAGATCTACCAGGCATGTGTACTCAGCACTCTACTGTATGGAAGCGAGACCTGGACGCTATACACACGCCAAGAGCGTCGCCTAAACATCTTTCACCTGCGCTGCCTCCGAAAAATCCTCCGCATCAAATGGCAGAATCATATCCCCAACAAAGATGTCCTCAGGCAAGCAGGAATACCAAGCATGTTTGCACTCCTCACACAAAGACGTATGAGATGGCTTGGGCATGTTAGCCGTATGAAAGATGGCAGAATCCCCAAGGACATACTCTACGGAGAGCTTGCTAGGGGTACTAGGTCTGTGGGTTGACCGATCTTACGTTACAGGGATGTTTGCAAAAGGGATATGAAGGCCTGCAACATCAATATTAGCGGTTGAGAGGCAGTTGCCGGCAACCGTGGAGAATGGCGACGTAAAGTAAAAGAGGGAATACAAAAGAGTGACAGAGAGAGAGAGAGGAGAAATGGAAAGAAAGGAAGAGACGTAAACAAGAGACTATGGCACTACAACCAGCCAGGAACAGTCTTCGCTACATTTGCTGTACCTGCCAGAGGGAGTGTTTGTCCAGAATAGGACTACACAACCACAGCAGGAAATGTATCAGGACATGAAATATAAAAGCCGGACTAGACTACAAAAAAAAAATACAAAAAAAAAAACAAAAAAACATGCGCAACTCCATTGTCTCCCGAGACAGAAAGGATGCCAATACCAATACTACATATAATTCAATAGTTATTATTATCTCTAATTTTTATTGTTAAAGTGAAAGTATCTGACATAAAATAGAGAAATGTTTTTGTTTCACTTTTAACACGTAATATTGAAAGAGTGGAGAAGATATGATAGTGCTATGGGCTCGCCCTAGGGAAGAAGTTGAACATTTATTTGCCCATGGAACTACATGGACGCTAAGTAAGGCAGGTGTAAAATTTGAATGAAATTGGTTGTGTAGTTTTCAAGTTTTCGGGAGACACAGAGACAGACAGACACACATTCTCAGTTTTACATATATATATAGATATATACATATATATATATATATATATATATATATATATATATATATATATATATATATATATATATATATATATATACATTATTGGTGAATTGAAGAAATGGAGCTGAACGCAGATTGAACAGAAATCGTTTTATTTCATTCTACACGTGTTTCGAAAGGCACAAATTACCAAAATCCGATTGAATAATGGGACCATATTGTGTCTTTCTCTTCAGGAAGAAAAAAGGAAATCCGTTGGAAAAACAAAAACAGAACAGAGGCAGAGCAAAAAACAAATCGAACTGTGCTCCTAAGAGCCCATGGCGAAACTGTTTATCAGTGTATGTTGAGAACCGGTGGCTGAAGAATTCAACAGGTCTTTTTCTCGCCCCTTATAAAACATCCAATATTCTTTAAATAGTCAGAACTTTATTCTCGGTCACAAAGAACATCTATACACCCTCACCCACATGTTTGACCGATGCCTGACCTGTTGAATTCTTCAGCCACCGGTTCTCAACATACACTGATAAACAGTTTCGCCATGGGCTCTTAGGAGCACAGTTCGATTTGTTTTTTGCTCTGCCTCTGTTCTGTTTTTGTTTTTCCAACGGATTTCCTTTTTTCTTCCTGAAGAGAAAGACACAATATGGTCCCATTATTCAATCGGATTTTGGTAATTTGTGCCTTTCGAAACACGTGTAGAATGAAATAAAACGATTTCTGTTCAATCTGCGTTCAGCTCCATTTCTTCAATTCACCAATAATGTTTTAATTTCAATTATCAGCACCAACGCACGGTTGCAACGCCAGATGGTTGTACCTCCAACCGTGCTGTTCACTGCTGTGATTTTTGCTACTAAGGTATCGGTTAAACTTTTGATTAATCTACTACAAGATTATTCATCTTTCTATTTCACATAATATATATAATATATATATATATATATATAATATATATATATATATTATATATATATATATATATATATATTTGAATATATATATATATATATATACATACATGCATATATATATATATATATATATATACATACATATATATATAAATGTATATATATATACATATATATATATATATACGTATATATATACATACATATATATATACATATATATATATATATATACATATATATACATATATATATACATATATATATATATACATACATACACACACACACACACACACACACAAACACACACACACACACACACATATATATATATATATATATATATATATATATATATATATATATATATATATATATATGTGTGTGTATATATATATGTAAATTTGTATTCATTATTTGAACCACACTTTATTTCATAATTTTCCGTTTGTAAGTCTCACTAAACCGTTCTACATTATTCTGCATAAGTTTTTTTATTCTTAAGATATTCTACTCCAGTGTTACAGAAATATTTATCGAACAAATTTTATGAATTATCGATATAAGTGAGAAAAGCAATTACTAAAACATTACTCTATTTTTAATTTCCTGTAAATCTCTTCTCATATTAATTATATAAACAATTCGTACTTACAGTATAACGAATGAGTTTTGCCATAAGTAGAGCACATTATTGTTTTCAGACAATCCCATGAGTCAATTGACCATTTCATTATTTACGTTGCAGACATTTTCAAAAAAACTTTTTTCCGTCACATCCGTGTTGAAAATATAAGGAAAGTAACAAAACAACAAAAGAAGTAAATATGCCAAATTCAATATAATAACAATTACAAAAGATTCATTATAAAATGAACACAATGATGGCAATAACCAAAGGCCAAATTATATGTTCATACCATTTCTTAAATCATATATTTCCCCAGATATTTTAGCAGACAATAGTGTCAAGGAATTTTGTATTCTTGTAGTGTGAGCGGTGAAACTCCCCTATTTAGCTGAAAAGTGCTCCTCATAGCTCATCTCTAAAACATCTTCACATATTCGGTTCTTGGAAGAGAAAGGCTGGTCCTGAACACTGTTTTGAACTCCAGGAACCGCATAGAAGCTCTTAACACATTAGCAGCACCCGGTTACATTACAATTTAAATGTCTTCAACTGGAACTTAGCTGACCTGAAAGAATGGGCTTAAAAGTTCGACAGCATCATCCAACGACATATAGAGAGTGCCTCTACTTGCCAATCGTGGTAGATTGGAGATGGCCGATCAAACTAGAAACGGCAACAAAGTACTCCTGCAGAAGTACTTAAGCAAGAGTAATCATTGAATGAAGATAGTAGTGAGTGAACATAAATCCCTGAAGAAACTTCATTCTGTAAACAAAGAAGATGGAAACTATAGAGCAAAGTTACATGTTGTAGAAATAGAAAACGCCATCGAAGATTACCTAGTACCAATGAAAGCAGCCAACATGCATAAGATTACTGCAAAAGCAGAACGATTTAAAACCTTGAAAGAGAGAGTGCAGAAACCTCTCCATGGTCAGTACCCACCCCGCACCCAGGAAAATGTAGTCAGCCAATCAAAATCCCATAAGTGGTTGACAAAATCAGGGTTGAAGGCAGAAACAGAGGTATTCATTCTTACCAGTTAAGAAGCAGATAGAAGAGACGGGCGATAAGTAATTGTGGATTTTGGAAATGGATAAATTGATGGAGAAAGAAATGACAGAAAAAATTAAGGTGGAGTAATTGCTTAGACTGAGACTGGTCCTTAAGTTGAAATTAAACGGACGGAATAAGATAAAAGGTACCAACACAGAATAGACAAAACACCAGAAAGTGATAAGTGCAGGGTCTGTGGACAAAACGGTGAAACCGTATGGCATATTACCAGCCAATGTACGCCACTAGCCCAGAAGGAATATAAGAGACGCCACGACAATATAGCCAGGCTTGTCCATCTTAAACTTTGCATCAAGAAAGAGAAAAAATTGGCATGACTACAAACGTGAATGCATTGTTGAAAATAGAAATGTAAAGATCCTATGGGATTTTATGATTCAGTGCGACTATGGGATAGAGAATAGGAAGCCTGACATAGTCTTAACTGAGAAAGAAAACAAACTATGCTGGATCATAGATATAGCATGCCCAGCTGACTACAATGTATACGATAAGGAAGAAAGTAAAGTCGAGATATATAACAGGTTAACTTGGGAAGTTAAGCAGTTGTGGTCCATGAAAAAGATAGCAGTAGTACCAATAATTGTCTGAACCCTGGGAACAGTGAGAAAAAATCTCGAGAAGTCCGTGGAACAAATGGGGGCTGCAATAAGAGTGGAGTACTTGCAGAAAACAGCACTGCTTAGAACCGCTCGAATACGCCGGAAGGTGCTCGAAAAATAAGAGGTGTTTCTTTAGTTCACTAGTAATGAAGAGCTGACACTGTAGTACATCTCCAGCGTTAGAAGCTGTGCAAAGGCAATAATAATAATAATAATAATAATAATAATAATAATAATAATAATAATAATAATAATAATAATAATAATAATATATAGTTGTCAGATATAGTTGTCAGAGATCATGAAGAAAAAAATGTTTTTTAATTGATGTATCAATACCAGCGGATGACAACGTGTCTCTAAAAGAAATGGAGAAACTTTCAAAATACAAAGACCTGGAAATAGAGGTAACCAGAATGTGGAATCTAAAAACAGAAACAATTCCTATCATAATAGGTGCATTAGGCATGATAAAAACATATTCAGACAAATACATAACAAAAACACCAGGACTTACAAACACATATAACATACAGAAAATTGCACTACTAGGCACTGCACACATCCTACGCAGAACACTTTCCATACAATAATCATCAGAGCATCACAACAAATCACAGCACATACCCAAGGCACACAGAGCTGTGCTCGGTAGTGAAGTGAAAGCACGCTATAAAAATATACTACTGAATAATAATAATAATAATAATAATAATAATAATAATAATAATAATAATAATAATAATAATGATGATGATGATGATGATAGTAATAACAATAATAAAAGATACACCGGAGACGTTTAACTTGCGAGAGCGATAAAACACTGCTCCGAAATCTATCCCAAAACATCGGGAATAATGACATCACATGGGGCGAAAAATAACTAACAAATTGTTGTACTATATTCGAGTAAGGGATACTCACTGAAATTTATTTATATTTTCCAAATGAAATGATGTAATATAAATGCAAGTCACCTCCATTACTTTCACAGTACATGTAAACACGCTCGCCCCATTACAATCCAATCAACACCAGACCATCTTCCTCCCCAAACATCATGCACAAAAAAATAAATAAATCAAATTATTCCGGCATTATTCAAACCAAGAATAACAATTGCGAAGTACACACTTTGAACTTGTTACCCAAAATGTACGAAAATCTACACGTGGGAAACCATTCAACACCAGAAGTGAACGGACTGGTACCCTACGAAAATGATGATCTTCAAAATAAAGAACCATACTTTATTCCTCATGCCCCACAAATAGAATCAATAAAACATAAATCGACACGTGAGGAATATATTTCAATCCTACGCGTTTATTTTACAGTAGTGCTCTACCCAAAGAACGAAAACACAACAACATATGCATATAAACTCTGGAAGAAAAATAACCTAGATGAAGACTTGCATATAGCAATGAACTCTAATGAAGTAGGTAACATACGAAGTTATATGCACAAAACAAATCAAAAGCATATCAGAAATAGAAATAGAACACTTAGAAGGGAAAATACATTAGGAAAATAGAGATAGTAATCACACAGCAATGCCAAATAATATCACAAGCACTAGACTGTAAATCATGAACACATACTTAACATTTCCAACAAAAGCGAAGAAAACCACGAAGGACAACAAACTCAGACCGTAGGAATGCATAATGATGAGCAAAATGCACCAAACCAGAACATCACTGACGAAAATATGAACGGGAGGGAATACGAAACAAATCTAAAACCTGGAAACAGTGAAGGTGAACCTAATGATTATGATACTCTAAAAATGATCATAATAAAAAAAATGAAAGCCACAGGTCTCAGTATGGACCAGTGATTGTACCTCCCAAAAATTAAAATTGATGCTAAAACAACATCAATAATAACTAGCATGAACCTGGCCGTCACAGAACAAATAGCCACAGAAACAAAGGTCAATATGACCAGGCTAAATGGTATAATATATGCAGCAGCTGCTGTGGCCAGAAAAGAACCTGGATACTCCCTTATTTCCATCCATACCGCTGTACCACCACCCAAACAAACCCTGTGGATACATAATAACAAATAAGTAGATCTGAACAACGGTTCAAGCAATACCGGCAAAGTAAATTGTTTAAAACCGACCAAAAAAGACTTTATCGAGAGACTAATGATGATAAAAAAGGTGAAAGATTAGTCCTTGATATTGATGAAAGTCGACTTTTCTGGGGTAAGATTTAGAGTAAACAAGAACAATATAATGCAACAGCTGAATGGCTCTGCGACCTGAAGCAAAAAGCTTCTTATTTCTAGCAAGTGGCTAGCCATTTCACAGATGACATTATCAGAAATATGAGTGAATGAGTAGAAACATAAGCAATCGGAAAGCAATTAGAACTTGATGGGATACAAAGTTCAGTAGTTGCTATAAATTAATCGTAGAACAATTTAATGCATTGAACAATGGCGAAGAAGAAATCCCGGGCTGGTCGAAAAAAGATGAACGGTGTTGTTACTGAAGGATGCATCAAAGTGGAATGCTGCTGACAATTACAGACCAATTTGCTTCCTCCCATTAATGTGGAATTTACTGTCAGGAGGAATTTCAGAACTGTATGAATTTCTTGATGAGAACGATATATTACTGACGGAACAAAAAGGCTGTAATTCAGTAGTTATAGTTGCATTGGGAACATTCCCTAAACATCTGAACAGACTGATACAGGAAAAAGGCATAAAACCCAGTTTAGCACAGTTGCAGAAAACGGTTTTATTAGTGACAGCTAGAATACCTAGGAAGTCCTTTGCCATCTAAGGTTAATTGTTGCAGCCCGATGATAGGAATTTTTCTTTTCCAATAATGTATCTGCTGAATGTATATATAAAAATAATAAGATTATGATTTCATTTATCTGCGACCTGGGTGACAATAAAAAAGGCAGACACAAAATGTGGGGATTTACATATAATGCAAAAATAATATAATTAAATAAATATGTAACAAAAGCAAGTGGTAAGCATACAGGTTATACGATGAAAGGGAAGAGAAATATACACTGTGAACAAAGGTTTAAAGCAAAAATGTAGGGAGGGTGTTAGAGATGGAGCCATCCTAATACAGAATGATTTCTATGGATAATCAAAGTAACCTACTGTCCGAGATTTCTCTGGACACCAAGAGCACGTGTCTTCTCCAATTCCGTTTCTCAGACTCACAGGTCAACACCTAGGCAGGTACCATCCACTCTTGCCATTTTCGTACCGTTCACCCACATTTCAATAAACTCACTCAAGAACAGAACTTCCCTCTCCCCCTCAATTTACTTTTCAAATGAAGCTTGAAGAAGTCAATGAGAGGTCTACCGAAGAGGAATATATCTGTCATCATGCCTTTCAGCATTGTCCACCACAAAACTACTTTCGCAACAGCAACCAGGCAAAGGAAAACTGCCTTGCCTGCCCGATTGAAGAAGGACGGCGGGGCAATCATCACCACTAATTCAGCTGACAGGATCCGTCCAACAGATAACACCAGCTGTTTGATATAAGCCCACAAGTCAGCAATTCTCGGACAATAATCGAATGCGTGTCGAACGGTTTCATCATTCTGAGCGCACGTCGGACAAGTCCGTCTGATAGCATATCTGTACCTGCAGATTTTATCTCGAACCGGAAGCGTCCTGCGGTAGCACTGCCAGCCAAATATATCTACAAATTATCCATAATGGTTTCTGATCGGAAAGTCCTCCGGACCAGACTAATTGCTTCGTTTTCCTCGGCACGCAGTCTCCTTGAGAACGTTGTCGCACTTCCATAGCACTCATTTTCTATAAATGTTCAATTCGGAATATCCACCGATCCTATTGCCCGACTTGTAGAGAGCTGTCAGCGCCTGACGATATTCTATGTTCCATGCGCCGAAGAATAATGTAGAAATAAATTATAATGGGAAATGATGTAGGGGATTATTAAGAACATTATACTGAAAGTGCAATATGGAAATACAAACATTCTCCAATACTTGTAATGG
>NC_043006.1:61400614-61448114 GCF_006345805.1 Octopus sinensis
AAGGAAAAATAAAATTCCACTGTTACCAATATTACAAATATCACGTGGAAAATCATAAACAAGTGCTGAAGACTCCTACACCTACTGCCACACCCGTGCCTACACCCACTCCCAAACCAAGACAGAGGAGTCTATCCCCGGTTCTCATAGAAAAGAAAGTTTCTCCTGCATTCTCTTCCTCTCAAACCAACATCAAGTGCAATGACATGGAGAAAGAAGAGCTGAACGATCAATGGATCATAGTGACAAAAGGGGCTAGGGGAAAGAGGAGAAGAGTACATAGATATACTCCAAGAAATCAACAAAAACTTATTCTAGAACCACAACTGCAACACAATTCACAACCACTCCAACAAAAACAGCAACAACGAGATCAACAACTTGAAAAACAGCAACATTATCCACAACACCATGAAATCACACAAACACCGAAAGAACTAGTTACAGAACATAAAAAAAAATATTCATCAGGCTCTAGACAAAATGCATCCATCAATTTCACTGTTGTGAACAGGTATAAAAGTGAATTGATGGATTTGTATGTCAACGCAAATACAAAATAAAGACAGATGGATAGGAATTTGAGGATGTCATCCTCAAAACTCCCAAGAACAGATCTTTAATTAAAAATTCGCCAGACGTTTATAAAACTATAATAGAAAAAGGTAGTGTGGGGATAAAAAAAATATGTTGATAAAAGGTTTTTAGAAATATTTACACCACTACATCTAGGACGTCCGGGCTCCACGAAAATCAAGGTGAGTAAGCTCCTGATTTGTGAATGTGCGTGGTCTGGGATCATATGGAAAGTAAGGCCACATGCTCAGTTATCTCAGATCACTTGATTTGGATATGGCAGCCATTAGTTGGGAGGGTGGTGGTCCTGGATGGTGAATGGTAGCGAAGCTGGCGCCTTTAAACAGATGGCGGTTTGTGCCCCAACGGGGACTGGAAATCCAGATTTCTTCAGGCATTAAGAAACATTGTTGGAAACCTCTCGCACTTTAGTACTATTGAGGCACTAGAATAGTATTTTGAACGCACAGAAGGACTGCGGGGGTTTAGTACATAGTAGAAATGAGTGTAAAAGCTTCGAAGATCTGCATTTTGTTAGGTACCAACTGAATATTCCTGATGTGCCAGTGTGGACATGGAGCAACCACAGCAAGTCCTCCAGATCGTATTTAGATATAGTATTTGTTAGGTCAGAGGATGAGGATAGCATAGGCTGTCTACAATTTAAATTGGTCGGCTATACAGATTGCAAATTTGCAAATCTGTGATATTCTTAGTCAAATTAGATAGGACCCGTAGACAGGGACCAGGTTACTAGAAGTACCAGTTTCACGTCCTACGCTTATCAAACTTCCAAGGTCTTAGATTTCAGCCATTTTCGCTGCTGACAATTATTTTTGTAGCCAAAGGGATGTAACTCTTCAATTTTTCTGAAGGTAATTTGGGATGTACCTCTTCAATTTATCTGAAAATTTCAAGTTACTTTCAAAGAATTGTTAGGGTCATTCGATTGCTATTCTTAATGTATACAGATTTATGAGATATATGAATAAACAAGTCTTAGGTTTTAGGGGTGATTTACAAATATTTCAATGATAGAGAGAAGAATCGCTCAAATAGTGGCACGTACAAAAGGCAAGTGTGCCTTCCGTTGTCACTGCCTGATATTTATGATTGATCTTTCAAACTATTTTCTTTCTCTACTTACTCAAGATCTTTTGTTTTCTATATATGGGAGATAGATAGATAGATAAGGATAGTAAGAGAAAGCGAGCGAGAGTCCGAGAGAAAGGAGGGAGAAACAAAGAGAGAGAATATGGCGATAAGAAACAGAAAGGAAGCAACAAAAAGTAACAACCACTCCCTCACCTTAAGGTAGTATATATATATATATATATATGTGTGTGTGTGTGTGTGTGTGTATTTATGTGTGTATTTATATATGTATATATATATATATATATATATATATATATATATATATATATATTGTTGTGGAGAGTGAACTGACACAGCCGCACGTGAATGTCGGTGGACTGGACGAATTATATAAACTAGTGGGATCCGTCAATATTTAACGGAATTAATGGTAAACCTATTGGTTTAATTCTGAAAAAATGTATACCCACCCTATAAAAAGAGAAATGAAAACAGCCTGTGTTGTGTCTGTATGGAAGGATAGTCGCTCATGTGCTACCCATTGAAGGTGAAAGAAATTGGAATAAGATGCTTGCTTAATGCACTTTATTTATACAATTTATATTCTTTATGCAAAATTGATAGATAAGCTAAAATTCGTTTTATTTTCGTCTCTATTTTTATTTCATTATTGTTTCATTGTTGTTTCATTACTATTTCCTTTTTATTTCGTATTTGTTTATTCGCAATTCTTTATTCGTTATTTGGAACCTTTATTCGCAATTTTTTCTCTTAAATTTGTTTTCCTTAAATCTTTTTTTTCCTACATGTTGTTCCCTTAAATGTTTATTCCTTGAGTTATTATTCCTTAAATCTTTAATTTTCTTTTTTATTCCTTAAATTTATACTCCTTAAATCTTTAATATTCAGTTATTATTTGTATTTCTATACATTTGTACATGTTAAGTAAGATTATATTGAAGATATAGAGTATCATGGAAGTGTACAAGAGATAGGGTTGGTGAAAAATGTTGAGGAATCCAGACCTGAAGATTGAGAGTATGTCGAGTATTTATTGTAACTAGATACCTCGTATCTAATCAATACAGACATACTTTCATGAAACATATGTAGTCTTATAAACGGTAAATACAGGATTCAGAATATATATAGTTAGTATAAGAATTAATTTAAAACTCTTTTAGAGTGGTGGTTATAAAAACCTTCAGCGTTGACTGAGTTGAAGCTGGTTCTGTCTGTAAAATTACTCTTATGTAAAGGAATTAAACATTGAGCGATGTTCATTTTAGTACATGTAATTTGAATGTCTTTTCCCTATATATATATATATATATATGTGTGTGTGTGTGTGTGTGTGCGCAGGTGTGTGTGTGTGTGTGCGCAGGTGTGTGTGTGTGCGTATATGTATACATTTATAAATATATAAGGAAATTTGAACAAAATATAATGGATGGTAAACACCTGAGGTGTCATGAGATTAACACTTGTGAAAGGAAAAAATTCAAAAATCAATGTTTAACTTAATAATTTTTAATATCCTTATAAAAATCATGATTTTGAAGGAATTGTCATTTTAAAATTTCCTGGAGATTTTATCACTCTACAGGCAATAATTTCATAATTTACAACATAGAACACTTGTTCTATGCTGTAAATTCTTTTTTTTTTGGCATACTTCTCTTCATTTGTATATTTTCCATTGTTATCAACTATGCTTTCTTTCTGAAATAATTGATCGACACTTCAATTCGTTGCGTCGAATTTGTAATTGATTCGCTTTGCTCCTGGTTACAAATGATACCTCAATTAAAGTCTAAAATTATATTGTATATTTGTCTCCAATATTCTGTAGAATATGTTGTGAATTGTATGCATTTACTCTGTTTCTTAACGAGATAATATTAAGTAACGTCACTGGAGAATTGAATTGAACAGTTGATATTAACGGATGCTATTCTGTATGAGGATACCATCAAATAAGTTGTTCCTCGTCTTAAATATCTAATTTCATTTGCTACATCTGTCTTTTCATGATAGGTTTGCTTTATTGCTGTCGATATTTTACATTTACAATTACTGACTGCTATTAAAATAACAGTTGGGAACGAAAATTGCCAATGTTAATTAACGTAACCCTATTTCGATTACATTATAGGAATTTATTATGTACATAAGTGATGTTATCTGCACAGATTTTCACTGTGTTGAACCCAACATTTTAATCCATCCGAAATTCTGTTAATGAAAAAAAGATAGGGAAAATACAATTTGCACATTTACTCTTTCTATTCCACCATCTCTCTCCCCCATATCTTTACACACTGTCACTCTCCCGCTCTCTTCTCTCTTTCTGTCTCCATTTACAACTCTTACTAGGGTTGGCAAATATGAACTTCTGCGGCCTAATAGGAAAATTTATGAACTTCCTCGGTAGTGATCCAGCAGTGGCTGGTCGTTGCTTTCTGCTATAATTTAACCTATTTAACCTTCATATATAGGCCGCTCCAAGAAACTGGTGCTCACGTGATATCATAGCATGCCCACACACTGGAGAGTCGTGTCAAGTGCCCTCATCCAAAGAACCCTTTATATCGTATTCACAAGATCGTCTACTGATATTTGACATATAAATGAGTCTTTGCTAGTTATTACAATGGAGGCTCAGAACAGATTTACAATTGTTGTTGGATAATAGGTTGGTCCTTACTAGCTCATGTTTCCCGAAGATTCGAGTTGGAGATGCATTAGCAAATGTAGACGAACAGTTAATTAGTCTTTGCTAAACAATTATTCATGCTTGATTTCTGTACAGAAAATATGTCTGATTGATATACTTATTTTACACTACTTACATATATGAAGAGATAAGAAACAATTATATGCCAGATTTTCGTTTACCTATGAATGCATTTCGTATAAAGTTTTAAAAAATATGGAACATGCTTAGAAACGCATGCGCAATATGATGTGAGAGAAAATGTTTTCGAAGAAGTGGCGAGAGGAGTTTCAGAGGATTCACATGTCGGGTGTGTTTTGTCATAACCGCCATAATGATGGAGATTTTTGAGTAAAGTTTCTTAAAATACTTTTCAGAGTATGTAAATATTATGCCGGAAATTACGTCTGAATTTAATATGAAAATAAGATTTGGTGGGAAAGCTCACATACATACTGACACACAAAACTATTTTCCCAAAATTAATTTCGTAATAACTTCCTATGTAATTGGAATCTACATCATCATAAGCGTATTTGTAGAAAGTTTCATAAAAAATATCCAGTTATGAGAAGAGAAATCCATTGAGGAACATATGTGCTGGTATACTACAATTAATAGGTTGTTCCGAATATAAAGGCTGATTTCAGAAACATAATTTTATTCTGCCAAAATTAACAATGTTTTGATTAGTAAACGCATGAGCCGTGAACATCTATGAATCTCTGCCATCGATCAACGAGATTATTTATGCCTCCTTAATAATAAAAAAAAAAAAACTTATTGGCTTTGATGCTAAGAAATCTTTGAAAGTTGATTCCACCTCTGGTTTGGATCTGAGAGTTTTATCACTTAAAAACATGTTTTAAATGCTTTAAAAGAGATGGTAGTAAGTAGGTGAAACATCCTGAGAATATGATATGGAGGATGTGGCAAAGTCTCGTATCTCAAGTATGTGATTTTGCCTTATCATGGAGCAGAATTGGGACACGCCGATTCACTAAAGCAGGTCGCTTCTTTTGCAAGTGAGCATACATTTCAGCATACATTTCAGCGAGTTGATTGCAGTAAACCTCTGCTGTAATGCTCTCACTGGCTTCCAGAAAGCTGTAACAGACAACACTAATTGCAGACCACCAGACAGTCACCATAATCGTTTGGTGATGCAACTTTGGCTTTGGGAATTGTTTGGGGCCTCATCACGATCAAGCCATTGACCTGATCGTTTACAGTAATCATAAAGGATCCACTTTTCGCTTAAATGACCGTTCAGTCAAGAAAAGTATCATTGGTGTTTCGCAGAAAGAGCATCGCTCACACTTCAATACTTTTCATTGAGCTCATGCGGTTCTTCCTTTATCGACCGTTTTCACCTTACAAATCTTCTACAGATTGCGTGAGGCCGTTGCAATACCGACACCAAATGCCTGAGACATTACTCTGACACTTTGACGTGGGTTTCTTCAACAATTGCTTTCAAATGTTCATTGTCAAGAGTGCATGTCCGTCCTCTACCTTCATCTTCAATGCCATCATTACCACTACGGAAGTTCTGACCCCTTTGTGGACACCTCTCCCCATGCTCTGTTGATATTAGCAGCAGTTTAGGAGACACTGTGCCCAAGCTTGAAGTCATTCAAGCAAAGTAAGCGAAGATCCTATGTTTGAAGAACGTTTTCTGTCTGAAATAAGTAGAAAATTATTAATGAGAATACATCAATTAGTGTGTCGAAATTCACCTAAAATATAATTAAAATTTTATGATAAAATTGCGTTTTAAAACACAACACAAAAAAGAGAGGCCATTATTTTTGGAACAACCTAATAATTCCGGCCGATTAAAATATTTCATTTCGCATGCTTTACCGGAAATCCATTATAAAGATATATATTTCAAGAAATGATAATAGTAGTCACATGATAAGCATGGATATTTTAAAGTAATGTATATATATATACAAGAAGGTTTTCCGCCAAGTTTGTGTCGTCATAAAATCAAACAATGGGTATTTTTAGTGAAATTTTCAACAAATATTATTCAGATGGTGTTGATTCCAAGTATATATAAATTCATTGTGTAAAAACATGATTTGGAGGAGTGGAGGGAGGTGTCTTAAAACATTTTCACAAGTCGGATGTGTTTTCTCATAACTTTCGCAATAACAGGAAATGTTAAAGGAAAAAAGTCGACAAATTCCTTTCGGAATATGTAGATTACAATTATTTTTTAACTTAGTATGAAAATAAAAATTAGTGACATAACACACACACATACATACTTACACACATCACTTTCTTAGTACTTCTAAGCTCAAGGGAAGACAGCGTGTTCTTTGTCTATCTCCTTCCCTTCTTTGAAGTTGTAGGTTGTTATCGTTAGGCCTAACTCATCGTAAAGTCAATACCACCATGACTGATATCCAATCTACAGTGGAGAAGGCTAGCCACTGGATTTGGTTAAAAAGAGACGATGAGCGATGGCTAGAAGTATATTGAGTTCTTCATATCCAGCTGATCTAGCAAGCGGGGCCTCATATCAGTGAGGGGGGCCGGTGCGCATTGATACCGTCGAGAGGTAGGCCCCGAAACGGCGCGCATTCTCTCCTGATGACCCCATACACTTGCTAGCTTCCGATATACGGAGCTTTTAACTGGTAGCACTTGCATGTGCAAGTTGTTTGCAAGATATCCATCTGTTTTAATTTAATTTAATTCTATGTATTTTTGCAGCTGATGATTGATCTGCATTTACATTGCTGTAATCAATGCATAGTTCAATTACATGGAGTCGCTTGAAAAGATCGTACTGCATTACCTATGATTATCCTGTTGCGTATTTTGATTTTAATCACCTTATTTTTGAATTATATACTTATATATATATATATCTATATATATATATATATAATATATATATATATATATATTATATATATATATATATATATATATATATATATGGAGACACAGAAAGAGAGAGAATGAGAGGGAGAGATTAGTTATGGGATTCAATATAATCTAATCTCATCACCACTTAGGACATGAAAACCGCTAGGTTCAATAACACAAGACCGATAGTGAGATAGAACAGCCATAAAGGAATCAGGTTTTGTTGGGATACTGTCAATATGTAAGTATCAAATCCAAAGTAAACAGTAGATTTCACTCAAAGCTGGCTCTATGTGTGGCGTAGATAATAACAAAAATGAGAAATAGCGTTAAATACTATACGATTCCTTTTTAGTTTAGTGATGTATTCATAGATTACAACATAACATAAATCTATTATCTTCATATAAAATTTTAAACAAATTTAAACAGGTGAAAAAATATCTTGCTCATGACTAATCCAACGATATTGTTGGATTAGTGGTATTTTGAAAAAATTACTTTCGATTTTATAGGGAAATTAGAATGAGTGGCTTTAACAGGTATGCGAGAGATAAAGTGATCAAATGACTATTATTTCAAGACGAGTGGCTTAATTAATTTATACTCAAAACTGGCTATGAGAACGTACTATTAACACAGACATGGTGTAACCAAAGAATGTCCTAAAAGTCATTAAAGCCAAGCAGATAAATGAAAGCCAGCCTCACGGCAGCAAGTAATCATAGAACTGTCATCACATTTTCAGAAACGTAGACACAAGCTCATTGACAGATACACGCATACACATACAGGCATATATGTGTACATATATGTATACATGTATTTATATACGTACGCGCACACACACACATACACACGCACATATTTACATACAGTCGCAGGCGTGGGTTTGTGGTAAGAAACTTGCTTCCCAATCACATGGTTCTGGAATCAGTTCCACCATAGTTCCGTATGGAAAGTCACGCTGGTGTGGTACCAAGCATTACTTTTCGGTAGCGTTACTACTTGCATCTGTTATAGGTGTAACAGAAATAGCTATTTTGCTTGCTGGTATATATATATATATAGGAGTGACTGTGTGGTAAGTAGCTTGCTAACCAGCCACATGGTTCCGGGTTCAGTCCCACTGCGAGGCATCTTGGGTGAGTGTCTTCTGCTATAGCCCCGGGCCGACCAATGCCTTGTGAGTGGATTTGGTAGACGGAAACTGAAAGGAGCCTGTCGTATATATGTATATATGTATGTGTGTGTAAGTGTTTGTGTGTCTGTGTTTGTCCCCCTAGCATTGCTTGACAACCGATGCTGGTGTTTATACGTCCCCGTCACTTAGCAGTTCGGCAAAAGAGACCGATAGAATAAGTACTGGGTTTACGAACAATAAGTCCCGGGGTCGATTTGCTCGACCAAATTCGGTGCTCCAGCATGGCCGCAGTCAAATGTCTGAAACAAGTAAAAGAGTAAAAGAAAAGAGTATATATATATATGTGTGTGTGTGTGTGTGTGTGCGTGTGCGTGTGCGTGTGTGTGTGTGTCTGTGTTTGTGGATTCGGAAACTGAGTTGCCGATTTTGACGTATGAATTACTAAATGATTTAGTAATATTTGGGTAAAAACCATTATTTCCATTACAAAAACTTAACATTATAATCTTTCTATATGTCATCTATCGCAAACAACATTTTATACCACGACGACGACAACGGTGATGGCAATTTTCTATATGAGTGTGTATGTGTCTGTCAATGTGTGTGTGTTTGCGCATTCGTTACGTACGTTAGGTTGATGACTGACTGGTATATGTCTGTATATGTGAGGGTGTATTTGTCTGTCAGTATACATACATTTTTCTGACGACTGAGACATACACACATACATCTAAAGACATAGACACACAAACAGAGGGACAGAGATATGCCTCAGGTGTGCTTGAATGTATGTATGCATGTGTCAATCTCAGTATATGTATGTGACTGTACCCAACGGCAAAACGCACCGATTTTGAAAGAGTTTAATTCAGTCAAGACTTGGACGTTGAACGAACAACAGCGTTCACGTTCAAGCACCGCTGTTTCGATTTTCCTTTTCACCATGTAGAGTTACAGTTCAAACAATATTAACGATTATCACTACTTATGTGCTGAAATATTCTGGTATTTGTTATCAACATGAATATTTATTTGATTTGACATTCACTTATAACTCTCGGAAATATATCTGAAAAAAATGCTATTCTGATAATTTTATCAAAGTTTGGAAACTTGGCGAAGTAGAAAGCCTAAGCAGTTATTTTCATATAATTACAGAAATGTTATTTCAATCCTTATAACCATTTTGAAGACAATGTTTTTAACTCTCCTAGAGCCCTTATCGTATTCCTGCCAAGCCACTTTATCAGTGTGAGCATTAAACGCCGCGGAAATCTTTTACTATTTTAATCAGTATTTATTGTACAGTGTATAATCTTATACAATTAAAATATATTGCAAGTGATGTCAAATTAATGTATCCCTTGCTACATACATCGTTTAGCAAATATTTTAAGTTAATTAACGTTCACAATAGCAACAAATTCCTTGCTTCACACTTTGTTCAGCGTTCGTTTAAAATTTGTAAAACAATAAGTTATTTTTACATCAAAAATTGAATTATGCCTTCAGAATTTTCTTGAAGGTTGACTTTCCTCACCATCACATTCAATCCTGAATTTTATTGCATTTAGCACATGTTCCAAATAAATGTTAACTTTCTTTGTTATATTTATGACGCATAGTAATTTCTGCTAAATTGGTAACTACGACAGAGCTATATTTCTTTTGGAAATATTCAATAAAAAAAAATTATGGCATAACTATGCTACAGAAAGTATGTTTTACACCTATATTGATTACATTTCGTTTCGCTTGAACTTAGTGTGCGTATGTTTTGCTGTTTTCAATATTATCAATTCCGTGAGTGTCTATATGTCTGTGAGTGAGTGTGTGTTTCTGCGTTCAATACATCTATAGTAAACTATAATATAGGACATTTTAGGCCGTTTTAACGATCCCACATTTAATGAAGTAGCCATCATTAAGGAAGGTGATTCTCATTAAAATCGAGATATTCTCATTCCTGCTTGAGATAACAAACTTGAACGTGTTTCAGAAACTCATCCCTCTTGTGATGCTCTGCTGTATCCTCTTATTTTGTGGAATGGAAAAGATGGGTATCATTTCAATATTCTACAGACTGAACCAGCAACAGGAGAGCCAATTACAAACAGAAAGGTGTCAAATTACGTCTACTCTTACCAACTGATATTACGACCGAAGAACCAAATCATTTACGCATGTATCGGGATCTATTTCAGCAATACCTGGCTGATATGTATGCTAAAGTCGAGAGTCAGCATCTCCTCTACCTTCATAACAATAAAAATTGTTAAGTCCTGAAAGTTATGTTCATCTTCAAGATGCTCTGAGAACAGATGGTGATATTCAAAACATAGGGCAAATTATAATTGTCCCATCATTAACAGGTCATCCTCGATATATGCACGAAGGAATACAAGATGCTAAGACATATGTCAAGACATGGAAACATTTTGTCATATTTAACTACAATCCTAAATGGGAGATAAAAAATTTAACCGCCTTCCTGTGTTGCATTTTGTTATATCGCAGCTATCCTCCTCAATGGGAGAACTGCACATCCATTCTCTAAACCTTGGAATGAAAGAATGTCAAAAGAGCAACATTTCTAAAAATTCTGCAATGGTAACAGTTCTCCAACAAACTTACAGCATTGTTTCGGATGAGAGCAGCTCCAGAGGTACTTGACCGTACCCTCCAAGGCATAAAAAACGATATCACGCTCATGGGAGGAGTAAGAGGTCTTGGAGGAAATTTTCCTCAAACGTTATCAGTTATCGACAAATGATCAAAAGCTGTTGAGTCCAATGCATACGTTAAAAAATCGTAACTTTGGAGACAAGAGAAAAAACTTCACCCGACAAGCAGCATCAGAGTACTTCTACAATTTGATCGTACGAGCTTTTTAAGATTGGTAAAGGAATATTAACATTCAATTCAAGACTTCAGCTACATGCAATTCCATGTGGTCAAATGATACATTATCATAGGGATCTTATGGATAAAGTATGGGCAGGTTTCTTCTAGTATAGCCTCGGGCCGACAAAATCCTTGTGACCGGATTTGGTAAACTGAAGGAAGACAGTCGTATAAATAGATAAAGAAATATATACATATATATATATATTATATATATATATATGTATATAAATAGATTGATAGACAGATATTGATATATATACACACATAACACACGCGTATATATACGTACATACATACTATATATATATATATGTGTGTGTGTGTGTGCGAGCGTGTGTGTATGTGTGTATCTTTGTCCCGCCACCATCGTTTGACAACCGATATTGGTGTGTTTACGCCCCCATAACATAGCGGTTCGGTAAAAAGACCGATGGATTAAGCACTAGGCTTACAAAGAATAGGTCCTGAGAGCATTTTGCTCGACTAAAGCCGGTGCTCCAGCACGGCCACAGTCACCTGCCTGAAAGAAGTAAAATAATTATAGATTAAAAATATATATATTTTTTTTTTATTGCCCTCAACGGGCTGAACATAGAGGGGACAAACAAGGGCAGACAAAGGGATTAAGTCGATTAAATCGACCCCAGTGCAAACCTGGTACTTAATTTATCGACCCCGAAAGGATGAAAGGCAAAGTCGACCTCAACGGAATTTGAACTCAGGACGTAATTGCAGACGAAATACGGCTACGCATTTCGCCCGGCGTGTTAACGATTCTGCCAGCTCGCCGCCTATAGATTAAAGATATAGACACACACATACTCAAACACACACACGCATATATATATATATATAATATATATTATATATATATATATATATATATATATAATATATATATTACATATATATATATATATCTATATGTATATGTACACACCCATCCATAGGTATATATAGAATTATAGATTAAAACTATAAGCACCCACATATATAAACAAACACACACAGACTCATATATATATACATGCATCTATCTATCTATATGTATATGTACACACCCACCCATAGAAATATATGTGTGTGCATATGTATATATGTAGATGTATATATGTATATGTATGTATATATGCAATATATATATAATATATATATACATATAATGTATATATATATGTATATAAATAGATTGATAGACAGATATTGATATATATACACACATAACACACGCGTATATATACGTACATACATACTATATATATATATATAAACTCATGCACTTATGCATGCACATATCCGCGTATGCATATACACACACAGTCCTATATTTATATAAACTTACATATAATGAAGAAATATCAACCAAAAGAATACAATATGAAGAAAGCTATTAGGAACCTCTACACCTGATTACCAAATAATTCACGACTCATTAGATATAGATGTTGCAAACAAATCTAGTGAGAATTCGTAACGAGGACGACGACGATGATATATGTTACATGTCACTCAAAGATTTAAATAATGTTTTGAAAGAGACTATATACTTAATTAAATTACAGATTATGGATAAGTAGAAGCTAAGTAGTTAGAGATAAATAGTGTTATTTGAAGCCCATCATGTAAGTGGTTTAGACTATAATAGTGCGTTTCGAATATAATGCATAACTTCATTAGACTTCTTAACAACATTACATGGACATCGTAGCAAATGTTCCACCCGTATCCATTTTCTTAAATTTTTTCCAAGTTGTCTCGATATTCAGCTTACTGTTACAAAGAATGATAAACAAATACCAACGAAATTATACACTGCTTCTGATATATAAAGAACACTACTTCATTCAATTTGATATTAACTCTCACTACTCTAGTATTTCACCCATATTCCTTAATAAAGCCCTGATTTCGTCTAGTAAGGTTGCTAAACGTACAGTTATAGAGTTTGAGAGAAAATTATAAAGTAGAAAATATATTATACCTGTCTGCTTACGAGAGTATGTTTGATGCCTATGCTCACAACGTAGCTATTTTGTAGTGGCTGGTAAATTGATAGATCATGCAATATATATTAGTACCAGCAAAAAACAAAAGAAAAACACGCACACAAAAATACAACAAAACCTAAACCTCTGAGTAGATAATATAAGTATGAGAATAGTATATATATATATATATATATATATTATATATATATATATCTATATATATATATATATATATATATATAGATATATATATATATAATATATATATATATAAATATATATATATATAATATATATATATATAATATATTATATATATATATATACATATATATATATAATATATATATATATTGGTAAAACGGTAAGATAACAAAAGAAAGAAAGAGACCTCAATATTATGTAAATAGAGGAAATTTATCTATACAATAATATGTTACATTACTCGATAGTCAAGATAAAACTTTGAGTTTCAGATGCCGAAGTGGGAATCCACGACATCTCTTCGGTTATCTAGCTATTTGAAAACGCTATGAAAAAATACCGTTATACAAAGGGAAATTACTGTGTTATAACACTGCTTGCCTGCGTACTTATACATCGCTCGCATTTTTCGTCATAAAAATTATATAAAAATACATAAAAAAATATATAAAAAATATATAAAAATATATAAAATCTTCTTGGGACATAACATAGAAAGCATGTTCTATCTGTTTTCTTTAGGGGACCAAAAACATAACAGAAATTTAGTCACATTTGGGCATGATCCGAAAAGTTCTGTCCTTGTGTTTAGACATGTAGTAGGGTCTAAGCTGCTTTTCCAGATAAGCCATCTCTCCATGTCGCATAGACCGCACCTTCCGCTGCCGTTGGTATAGGGCTTACATCTGGCCAAAATCTTCCAATGTATGTTATAATCGACACCTTTATCTCTTAAAGACCAAATATGATTAGATAATTGTGTCGCTTTTCTTTTGTTCCAGTGCCTAAAGCTCAAAGTTTAGCCAATAAAAAAAAATCTTGCACAACAAATATATAAACGATATATATATATATATATATATATATATATATATATATATATATATATATAACTTCCTGTAATTAGAACTCAAATAATTTGACTGTACTGAAAATGGTAGTCCTAATAATAATGATAATAAGCTTAATAAAGATAATAATACGTGCATAAGGAAGTCACGGATGAAACGGAAATTGAAGGAGAGTAATTGTACTAATATTTATACTAGCAGATTTGTAATTGATATTCTTAACAATGAAAAACTGAAGTCCAACAATATGAATCATTGTAGCGATAAATTTACCAACACTAATGTTATTTATACGAATGATAATGATAGGGTTAGCGGTCAAGACACAATTAGCAAGATTATAAGTAAGAATAGCAGTACTGGTAATCTTGATATTACAATTACAGTGTGGAAGTTTAGATACCACAAACACAAAAACCTAATTAACTTATGCAATAATGGCGTAATATGGTTTGATCCACCTCGGACGGTCAATACTATTATACAACTTTCTAAACATCTATTTGCTAACTTTCAGTTAACATTATAAGTAAATATTAGCTCATCTTCATGAAACCTAGGATAAGAATTTTCTTCTTTACCTTCCCAAATCTAGAAAGCATTTTAGCGAGTACAAAATGCATTCCTGCTGCCCCAAGATCTGTTTCCTTTATCTCACCTAACCCACAAATTATCTTCCAAGAAATTTTTTGCCTACAGCCTATCTGATTCGTGGCGAATATACACAGCATGTTATGGCTATAAAATAATTAAAATAACTGTTTAAAATAATTATTTTCTTCAAATTCTCGTTATACTTCTGATATTTCTATAAATTTAAAAATGTTTTTTTTTTAAATGTTACTTATTTATCATGCTGTTTGTTGGATAGGTCATCAAGATTTTTACCTTGCTTGTTTACACCTGTTTAAAATTTTACCTGAGATGGTTGTTTTATAGTATGATGTAGTGTATGAGTACATAAATAAACGTTTACTGGAAAATTTGTAGTAAATCTTAGTCTCCATTTGGGAATTTTATATTTACGCCACACCCGGAACGAAACCAGAGTCGAATCTACGGTTTAAATTGAATTTGGTATTTACATATGTATACAACTGCAGTATACTACCAACCTATGACACCACGGTTATTTTACCTCACTATGGTACCCACCCAGTTTTGATGAGCCTAGATTCTAATGAATCCCATAAATAATCTACAGGCACTCGACACACAGGTATGACTTACAGTGCTTGAAAGTGTGCCTATGCGTTTGTGATTTTGTAGTACCAGATTGCTACTTCTCTATTCCCGGTTTTAAGTCGCTTCTTTTAGTTTACAATTTATTTTCGCAAATATATACAAAGGTATGATAGGTCATGCTACATTTTATACGCTCACAACAATCAATATTATTGATACTTACGTGTGTCTATCTATCTTCAACATAGGAATAGCATGTGTGTACGCTCAATGTATCTAACTTCCCACCTATAAAATATTAGTATCACAAACAAAATATACTCCAAATATTCTCTTTCAACTTTCCGATTTTCCGTTATTTAGTTATCATTTTATGTTTGCACCTGCGATGTTATAACTCTTAATGTAAACTAGGAAATAGGTATGAAAGGTATATTACCGGTGTATTTACATTTTACAAGTGATATATTTTACGATAGTGCTATTTTATTTGCTAGGTTTCTCTTTTAAATGACTCTTGAATTACAATACACTAGTTGAAAATTTTGATAGAAATATTTTTTTTTGTCTTCAGAATTATTGTTTTAGATCAGCAGTATTTTTTGCCTCCAGCCATGCAGGCGTCGATTTTGGATATCCAAGCGTCGATTATATTAAGGTTACAATTTATACGTCAAAATATATATTGTGTGATTTGAAATATTGATTGCAACTTCAAAACTTCAAATTTTTAAATTTCTCTTCTAGAATGTAAATGATTTTATATTATCAATTGCATTGTTGCATGTTTTTTAAAACAACTTTCAGTGCATATTAACATAGCATGATTGACAAATAAAAAATCTTTGGCTACAGACCCGGTAACAATACAAGATTTCTAATGGAAGTATCTAACACACACACATGCACCATTTAGAAATCACACACTTCTCTCAGTTAACTTCATTTATTCCCATTTACATGCAAACCAGTCGTCTTATATCTCGCTGAGATACAAATATCGCAGAACATATTTACTATCCCTCTCTGCAATTCAGGACAAGCTTGCTCTTCAAATTTCCCTCCGAAAGATTTGGTCAGTACAATTGTACTGACCAAATCTTTGTAAACTCTTTTTTTAGATTCCTCATACTTTCTCTCTCTGTCTCACTCACTCACTCACGCACACGCACGCTCTCTCTCCATCTTTAACATCTCACCACTGTATTCCAACAATGACCTCTTGCTACTTCTTTGGATAAGTATCGACTTCACGCCTTTTTTAAAAATAGATATTCGTCAGTCGTCCCACTCCAATCGCTGACGCATCACCTGTCATTATTGGCGGACACAGCGACGTTAGTCCTGAGCAATTCAATATACTTACTCATTCTTCCCAGAAGATGGGCTCTCTAGAATCTTCTCGTTCATATCTTATTTGCAGTTGTTAATCTGTACTCGTTCCAACGGAACTTCAGTCAAGTCAGGCTCACCGGTCCCAGTACGCCTACAATAATCTTTCCTCCCCACTAAACAGATATATATATATATGTATATAAATTATAACAAACAAAGTTATATCTTGAGATCGCTAGTGACAACAACACTCAAAATATATAACAAACTGGAATTGTAGTGCTGAAATGAGCTGTACACACTTATTAATCCGAGGGGAGGCAATGTGAGCAGCAACTAAAGGAACATTACAAAGCCCACAGAAAGATCAAACACATGCATATATTCATATATTCATTTATATCTACATCTACAGAACAGATATAAAGTCCGACGTAGATATAAATGAATATGATGTTTCTGTGGATTTTGTTATGTTCTTTTAGATGCTGCTCAAATTGCCTCCTCTCGGATTAATAAGTATATATATATATATTATATATATATATATATATAGTTAATCCAAGCAAGAAAACACACACAAAAAAAAAACAAAAAAACATAACAACGCGTGGACGTGGAACAAATAAAGTATTATTGAACGCTCAGGAAAGAAGGGAAGAAGGAGGGTTTAACGTTTCGAGTGGAGCTCTTCGTTGGAAAGATAGGAGAAGGAAAGATCCCGAGAAGGGAAGACAGATGAAAAAATTGCCAGCGGTATATATATATATATATATATATATATATATATATATATATATAAAATAGTAAAAAGTTAAAAAACTATAGAAGGCTTGATTTAAAAGGTTAAAAATATATATTTGAGTCAATATGTCTGAAGAATGTTATAAATTTTTTTCATACAATGACATAGTATAGAAGAAATGACCGGTTTCGCGTTCAGCTTTTCAAATTTCTTAAAACGTCATGTTTACGTTGAGCGGTGATCTAGATAATAAGTGATTTCTTCCGGTGTAAGGGAGAAAATCGCTTAAAATGATTTGCCTTTCTTTTGGATTGAGTTTCTCTGTATAAGTATGTTGGAATGGTTAAGTTTGGGTTGGTATTTTTCAATGAAGAATGTTTCCTTGTTTAGTCTAATTTGTGTTGGTGTTCCGATAGCACATTGGTAGAATGGAAATATTAGAAATTGTGGTAGTAGTTGCTTTGCGCATTTCTCACTAAAGGGTATCATTCTGTATACCCTGTATTAAAAGCTTGACGTTATAAAGATAATCTCTTTGTTGGATAGTGGAAAAATTCATAGAAAATAGAAAGAGCGAAGGAAGAGGAGTGGCCAATACACACACAAACACACAAACACACACTCATGTATGTCTGTATGTTTAATTCTCGATGTGAATAATGACTACTAATAGGAGATATCTCACATGTTTTTCTACACGTAACATGTGTATTACAGAATAAATAATAAGTAAACAGTCTCCAGTTTTCTGTTTTAATATGTAAATATTCTCCAATAAATATTTTTCAGCATTCAACATTCTATCATAGCCTTGGTCCGACCAAAGCCTTGTAAATGGATTTAGTTGACAGAAACTCAAAGCTTGTCGAATAAATGTCAGTATCAATATCTATGTCTGTGTTTGTCCACCCCCACCGTTTGACAGCCGGTCTTCTTACGCTTACGTATCCCTAACATAGACGTTTAGTAATAGAGACCGATGGGATACTACCAGGTTTTAAAAAATAAGCACTGGGGTCGATTCATTCGACTACGAAATTCTTCAAGGCGGTCTTTTTTCCCCTTTGGACATTCCTCTTTTTCTTGTAACCGAAAATGTACTTTGCTTGAAACGTGAAGCAACTACTCTACTTCTTCTCTGAGTGACTTATTCATACATTGCTTGTGCTACGTCCTCCCGTTTTTTTTTCTTTCTTTTTCTCTGATTTTTACTTGTATATACTCTTTTACTTGCTTCAGTCATTTGACTGTGACCATGCTGGAGCACCTCCTTTAGTGGAGCAAATCGACTCTAGGATATATTCGTTGTATCAGTCTCTTAGGCCTAACCGCTAAGTTACGGGGAGTAAACACATCAGCATAGTTTGTCAAGCGATGTTGGGGGGAAAAACACAGACACACAAACACATACATACACACACTTATATATATAGGCTTATTTCAGTTTCCGTCTACCAAATCCACTCGACCCGAGGCTATAGTAGAGTACACTTGCCCCAGGTGCCACGCAGTGGGACTGAACCCGGAAACATGGGGTTCGTAAGCAAGTTACTTACCAAGCAGCCATTCCTCCGTCTATATATATATAATATATATATATATTATATATATATATTATATATATATAATATATATATATATATATATATATATATATATATATATTATATATATATATACATATATATATAAAAGAAAATAACGAAGGAAAATGCACACAGATGACGTAGTTTTATCGATAATCATGACATTAAAATTATTTTAATTACGTATTTTCTTCACAATATTTTTGGGTCATATTGCATGTGGAGTTTATGAATGAATGATTCAAATAGTAGAAAATATAAGGGGAGGTAATTGATGATCGTTATTGTGGACACTAGAAATGTCCAGGGAACTCCTCAGCCTATGAATTCTCAACCTACTTATCCAGACAGCACAAGCAACTCCGCAACATCCCAAACATAATCAAGCACCCCAACAATTTATTCCAGCGAAGAAACCCGAACCACTTACCTCCAACCAATTTCCTCAGACAGCAACACCAACCTCTAAAAATATAATAGATAATAACAATAATAATACTGATACAATTAATAACAGTAATAATACTGATAACTTCTACCAACCAAATTACAGTAAACATTTTTTTAGACCTAGTAGAGATAAACAGGGACACACGTCACAACAAAACTTACAGGAGAAACCCAAAGTAATAAATTTATCAAAGAAAACTCTCTCTGCAACAAGAACCACTTTACTAGCTAACGGATTGAAATTTATCCCAAACCCACGAAGATTTAACCACAATGAAATTAAAGACAATATTTCGGAATTCTGCAGAAAACTACGACTCAAAGAAGCTTTAACTGCCCACAACAAGGAAGATAAGTCACTGGTTAAAAGCAGAAGTAATTACATTCAACCTAAACTTAGGAATAACACACTAGATGACTTCTGCGACTATATCCAAAATTTTCCACATACTTTCCATGAATGAAAATTAATTCAAACCTCAACAAACTAGAATGATAAAATATAATTGAACTACAAAACGACAAAGAACTGAACATTAAAGATGCAGACGAAGGAAATGCTGTAGTTCTGCTAAACAGAATATTACAAAAATCTAGCATTATCCATGCTAGAAAATTATGCCTTCTACGAAAAAAGTTGTAAATTATAAACAACAAAAACAATAAATATTCTTTCATCTGTAATACTTCTACATGGAAAGGCCTGACAGAAAAAGAAATAAATTACATCACTAACTTTATATATAAACCTAGTCTTTTTTACATACACAAGAGCAAGATAGTTTATGAAACCTGCAAACAATCACCAGACAAATACATAAATATGCAAGCGTCAGAAGACTTAAAGTGAAGGCTCATTATAGCTGACCCAGCCTGTGAAACCTACCGCCTAAGCAATTTTCTATACATACTACTGAAACCCTTACTGAAATACATCAAAAGTTTAATTAGAGACGATCTAGACATACCTAGGGTACCTACCAAAATCAATTAATGAAGAAGCGTTAATGGTTTCTTTCGCTGCTATCAAACTTTACACCAATATCCCACATGACTATGGAAGAAAAGCAATCAAATTCTGGTTGGAAAAGTATCCCGAAGTAAATGACTTATTTGGGTAATATCATCTCAATTTCTTCTGTGTCAGACCTTAATTTTAAAATTTTGTCACACTCTTCCGATAGTTTCTGCGATGTCAAATCCTGGTTGATTTCCAGTTTTGATAGAATTTTCGTTCGGATTTCCACCTCTCTTTTATCTATTAATCCTTGTACAAAAATAAAACGCTCCAAAGAATCTGGAGTAAGCATATCCAGCCTAAATCTCTCACATTCTTTGTTGCACATATCCCATGTAAGTAGTGAAGTCTTCATTCCAGATCTTTTCCATGTTTAAACATTTCTATCTACTATTAAACAGTGAGCTGGCAGAAGGCGGCGAGCTGGCAGAAGCGTTAGCACGCCGGGCGAAATGCTCAGCAGTATTTCGTCTGTCGTTACGTTCTGGGTTCAAACACCGCCGAGGTCGACTTTGCCTTTCATACTTTCGGGGTCGATAAATAAAGTACCAGTTTCGCACTGGGGTCGATGTAGTTGACTTAATCCCTTTGTCTGTCTTTGTTTGTCCCCTCTATGTTTAGCCCCTTGTGAGCAATAAAGAAATATATTAAACAGTGAGCACTTTTCACTAAACATTTTGCACAAAATGTCGGTGGAATTTATGTCGGTCGCTACTTTTGCCAAAATGAAACTTCTATACTTATGCTCTGCTGCTTCTAGTTTTCTTAAAAGTAGACACATTTTCATTTCGTCTGTCCGATCCTGGCATTCTATTTAAAATATTTGTTGAAATCTTCGAAAGTAAGCCACGAAGATTGTTCCTTCTTCGGGGGCATCTTTGAATTCGCTTATGGTTAGGCGAAAATGTATTCTCCGGCTTTGTTAGCAACTTCATTAAGTGTAACATTTGCTGCTGCAATCCTCGTTGTAGTTCTCATTGTTCCTCGAATTGTTGTTGTTGCTGTTTTTGCAACTCAAATATCCCAGCTAACAAGTCTTCCATATTTTACGTTTTTCGTAAATTTGTGCAACAAGATTTTTGTTTATTTTTGTCAAGGTATTTAATTTTACACGTGAATTAGTTTAAACTGTCCGCGTGATGGTTTTTTTTTCCACTCCGCGCAAATTCATCTTTCCTCGTCGCCACTGCTGTAAACTCGTCTATTGCTATTGTTGTATCTGTCTTTTGACGACAGTTGTTGCTCTGACAGATAATGTTATATTTCGAAGTCGTCGATAGAATGTTTCTATCTGGCACTGTACAACCTTCAGTTGCACAGTGTTATTATTCTCGAAAGGTTGGATCGATATAAAGTCCGCTCTGTATCGCAGTATAATTACTATATCAGCACAGACACAGCTATCAACACAGTCGTGCCCTCGGTCTTCGTGACCTTTCCCCTCCTGAACGGCTACTGGTCTATTTATAATGGCTGACTACTAATACTTTTAACCGGGAGGATTGTAGAGTTTCACTATACAACAGTGTACATTTATACTTTACAAGCCTTCTGTACTCCAGAGCTGCAACCACATACCGGATAGACTTAAATTCTTTATCCACTCCACGGAAGAAAGAAAACACAGCAGTTGTATTCGATACTGTAATATTATATGATGATATATATTGCGTTATATAATATGTGCTGTAAATATTCGACCTCGTCAAAGTTAACACCAAGCGTAAAACACAGACGGCAAACGAGATTAGAAAACAGCCTTTAACGTATTCAGTATGTTTGAAGTATAAATTCACACAGAAACGACTTTTAAGATTAAAAAAAGTATCTCCTTCTGTGATTATGACATTGCTTATTTTCAAAGTGGAAATATTAACATACGCCGCTTTTTTCATGTTCTCTCTGTTCTATTTTCTTCTGCAGCAAAAGTAAATAATGCATGAATACATACATATGTACGCACAAACATACATATGCACACAGACACATACACACATTAATACAGATGTGTGTATGTATATATATATATATATATATATATATATATATATATATATATATATATATATAAGTATGTTTGTATTATACATGGAGATACACATACATAAACCGCACTATCTCATATGTATGTGTATAAATATATGTAGCATATATACATATATATATATATATATATATATACATATACATATATATACACACGCAGAAGTGGCTGTTGGATAAGTAGCTTGCTTACAAACAACATGCTTCCGGGTTCAGTTCCACTGTGTGGCATCTCGAACAAATGTCTTCTACTATAGTCGTGGGCTGACCAGAACTTTGTGAGTGGATTTGGTAGGCGGAAACTGAAAGAAGCCCGTCGTATATATATATATATATATATATATATATATATAATATATATATATATATATACGTACGTGTGTGTATATATTTATGTGTCTGTCTTTGTCCGCCCAACACCGCTTGACAACCGACGCTGGTGCATTTACGTCTCGGTAAAATAGCAGTTCGGCATTAGATACCTATAGAATAAATGCTAGGTTTACACATAATAAAACTTGGGGCGATTTGTTTGACAAAAGGCGGTGCCCCAGCAAGGCTGCAGAGAATTTACTGAAAGTAAAAAAATAAAAAAAGGAATAAAAGAATATATATATATGTATATATATATGTCCACTCCTCTCTGGATCGCGCCTTTCTCATCCACGTGATCCAAATCGTCCTCCTGAAATCGTAACTCCACCACCGTGGAGGCCTTTCGGGTGGTCGTTTCCGCTCGCGCGGGTACCACCCGACAGCTGCGCGGGTTCACCGATTATCGGTGAACCGGCCGACGTATCCAGATGTAACCAACGGTGTCAAATAGACGCCTCACGGACTGGTCGGTCAACGTGATATATATATATATATATATATATATATATATATATAATATATATATATATAATATATATATGTATATATATATATATGCATATATACACAAATATATATGCATGTAAGCATATCTATATATGCATATAATATATATATATATATGTGTATATATATAAATATATACACATGTATATATATATAATATATTTATATATATATATACACAAACATATATATGCATATAATATATATATGTATATATATATAAATATATACACACGTATATATATAATACATATATATATATATATATATATATATATATATATATATATATATACATATGTATATATATATATATATATATATATTACAATTTCAAAATTTGGCTTAGAATTTAGAACATAAAAGCAAAATTAATAGACCACCACAACATCTATCACCACCACAACCATCATCATCACCTCATTATTAACAATCGTATTACGGGCACTACTATTTTACCTGTGACAAATTTTTCACACACACATATATATATAAACTGTCATATGTCCAAATGTTGCCAAATGCGAATTTTTCAATACTAAATATTACTAGCAATAGTCGCTTCTTCTGATCAAACTATCTTATCTCCAGCTGCTTCAGATGCCAAGATATCAAAAATTGTCAAAGTGTAGTACAACGATTTTGCTATAGAATGGTGAAACAGCAATGTTTTGGACTTACGGCACTTTGCATAATAGCAAAGATATATATATATATAAAAAAAATATAAAAACACACTCACTCATATTTATATTATATATTTATGTGTGTAAGATGTGACAGCATTCTGTTTGTCGTTGCCTGCGTTGAATGTGGAAATATGCCAGCTCAGGATGAGAACACTTTGTGAATCAATTTATTTCACGAGTAAAGTTTATATCTTTGAAATATTTTAAAACATTTCCTTCTGCTAATACTTTTATTCTACATTTGTTTCACATCCATTAATACAATCAATACATACCTCACCTACGCGCCTCATTTTTTATAGTTCGTTCCTTCTCTCATCAGAAACATCGATATCGTTATCATCGTCACCACTACCACCACCACCAACACCGCTTCCACCACTGCCATTCCCACCAGCACTACTTCCACGACCATCACCACCACCACAACTACTACTACTACTGCTGCTGCTGTTGCTGCTGCAACTACTTCTACTACTACTACTACTACTACTACTACTACTACTACTACTACTACTGCTGCTGCTGCTGCTACTACTACTTCTACTACTACTGCAATAATCAACAGCGCCACCAACGTGATCGTAATCACCATTTCAACCACTACCACTACCACCATCAACATTACCACCACCACCACCACCATCATCATCATCGTCGTCTTCATCATCATTATCTCATTTTTAACAGTTGTATTAGGGGCACTAGTGTTTTTGTATTGACAAGTGATTTTTCACATAATTAGTAATTTTCTTATTGTCGTGTTTTCGTAATTTTCTCATCGGTAGTATTGCTGCGTTTTTTTTTTTTTATGTGCAATTATTGTTATTGCTCGTGATGCTCATTCATTATTGAAGTTTTTCTTTTCATTTCCGAGGAATTTCTTTTAATTGGGGATCTTATAATTCTGAGACCAAGACACGCAATAATGGAAAATTGTTTCCAAGGCTCAAATTGCAGGAAATATTTCAGGCAATTATTCGTTCTCAATAAAAGCATATGTTTCTATAAGTGTAACATATTATGCTACAGAGTTATCAAATTGGTTGGTATTATCTTCTACAATTACTGTTCAATAATTTTTCCTTACTGGTAGCAAATATTTTTTTATGCTTATTTATTATCTTCGACAAATATTTTCATAAAAAATAGTACTTAAATGGATGCAAGCATGTCGCTTTTACTCTCTTTTACTTGTTTCAGTCATTTGACTGCGGCCATGGTGGAGCACCGCCTTTAATCGAGCAACTCGACCCCAGGACTTATTCTTTGTAAGCACAGTACTTATTCTGTCAGTCTCTTTTGCCGAACCGCTAAGCGACGGGGACATAAACACACCAGCATCGGTTGTCAAGCAATGCTAGGGGGACAAACACACACATAAACATACACGCACATATATATATATATATATACATATATACGACGGGCTTCTTTCAGTTTCCAAATCCACTCACAAGGCTTTGGTCGGCCCGGGGCTATAGCAGAAGACACTTGCCCAAGGTGCCACGCAGTGGGACTGAACCAGGAACCATGTGGCTGGTAAGCAAGCTAGCTACTTACCGCACAGCCACTCCTGTGATTAAAAAAAAATAATAATACCGCTCTCTTTGTATGATGGCCGATTTCAAAGTAGTGATCCGTGTGAAAATTACACGATGTAACACAATTTTTATTTATTTATCTGTTTATATATTTTGTCTTTGGTCAGTGAATGTTATTGGTTATTTGCTTCTGTCTAGAAATAAAAGGAGACGACAACTATTCCCTTCAAACATTGGTTTTGTGACCTGGACAAAAACAAAAACAGACGTATTTTCTTTTACATTTCAGACAGATTCAGTGCTGACAAATATTCTGCACAGATTTGCTTGTCAGTTGCTTGACCATAACCACTTGAACGTGTGCCTTAATTGCTGACAATATGTGCACCTCAGATCATGAGCAGGAGTGGTGTGGTAGCACCATAGCAATATGTTGAGAGGGTTTCTATGAGGTTTAAATAAACCTAACAAAGGCAAAGTTCGAAGGAAATGTTAGCCATTTTTCATTTTCTTGGGGGGGGGTAAAGAAATAAGAAATTACAGTTGTTAGAGTGCATGTTGGTTCACGAGACCTAACTGAAAGGGATTATACTTGATTTGGATTATTCTTAACCCTGCATCATAACAAATAGCTGGACAGATAGATAACTGACAGTATCCATGTATTTGCATGTTCTTTCACATCTGAACTAGCGTAAACATGGATATATGAAAACTGTTAAACCCATTAACAAAAGTTAATAACTGCACAGGTGGTTTAGATATCAGAATTACTACGATCTTAAATTAAATATATTTTTAATTATATCCGATTAAGTTATATTTGAACCCTGCTTTCGTTTTTTTTTTTACCATTTCGTCAGTATGGGAAAAATGAAATAGTAATAGATAATAGCAGGTGATGACTTATAAATTCATCACACCTTAATAATTCAATTTTCATGAATTTTAAAAGTGGACGCCAATACGCATATGTCTGTCTTCCTTTTGCTGTGAATGAAAAAGCATTTCAACAGTTATAGATGTTTTCAAAAGTTTACTTACGAGTGAAGTATTATTGCATATCATTAAACTAAATGCATTCTTAAGTATTATCTGAAGCATCGGCTACATTTCGATATACACTATACAACGGAAACAAAGTCGATTGGTGAAGCAACACAGTATTGTCATTTCCGTTAATTATAATGAATTCAATTTGAAGATATTTTCGAGTAGATTTGTCTATTTAACATGTTTTATGCGGTCTTTCATTTCAGTCGTAAATGCAACATAATAATAATTATAAACCATAATTGAATCGGATAGTTCAACTAGATAACAATGAGGACAAAGATGAATACTGCGATGAATTTCCCGTTTTCCATATTGTAAGCAGTGCAATATTTTAAAAATATATTGCAGCCTAGGAGGACATTTCAAATATTGAAGACAGCTAGTGATTTTGTTATTCAGGCAGAAGAAATGATTCTATGTTTCATCAACAGGTCGGTGAATATATATATGTGACGTCAAAACTTTCAAGAAGTTATACTGTCACATATATTTCAAATGTGAGTTGAACATAACCGCTCTAACTATGAGTTTCAGATACGTTCTGATTCGTTCAATCGTTAGTGTCGAACAATGTGAAGCATTATTCCGTCCGATTTATTACGTTGTCTGTACAATCAACTCTGATCCCACTGTTTGTTTGAACTCTCCAGACATGTTATCATAGTTTCCTCAGGGTCACGTGTTGATGTAACCGACTGACACAGTACGCTAAAAGTAGCTTGCATTCTGCTTAGAACATAACACACACACACACACACACACACTTATCCATACACTTATACACGCATTCGTGCACACATATATGTATATATTATATAGATACATACACATACTCACGCACACGTGCAAACACAGATATGCACACACGCACACACACATATGCACACATACACACACACACATTATAGAAAGAAAGAATGGACTAGTAATAGAAGAGGTGTTACTTAATGCATGTAATTTATTATACAAACATGATTGCGGAGTTGTCAGAATAAATAAGCGATTAAGAAATAATGCATACAGTCTCGTACAGCTGTTTGTAGTATAACTGTGCATGTGGAGCATAGTTCATTGAGCAAAGATTCCTATATCAGTAAATTATACCCTCTTCAGAGAAGAAGAATTTAAAAAAATATCTTTAATAAGAGATATTAGAAGTAACTAGTTCCATCGTTGAAGGGAGAGTAAGGTAAGTTATGAGTGGAAGGTCTGGGAGGAATACGAGGACAGCATAAAGGAAAGATAGACTCGTAAATGCATGAGAGTAGAGACCGACTGGTATAGTGAAGGCCTATATAACTCAGTGATAAGGATATATGTGAGTGTGTGCATATACACAGGGAAACACACATACATATAAATACATAGACGCACAGATGTACACACAAACACACACACATACGCGCGCGGGCAACAAACACTCACACACACTTATACTCAATCACATGCACACATATGTATGCCCAAAAGAATATACTAACATACAGACATGCGTATAAAGGAATAGAGGATACGGAAATACTTATGGAAGATGTTTACTGGTAAGGTATGAAGAAAAACATATGTATAATGGTAAGAACTTAATTGTAGTGGCTACAAGTGTGGCTAGAATTATTGGGTAGCCAGAGCAGTGGGGGGTAGCGTTTGATGGTTGTCAGACAATATAAGTTTAATAGTGATTCCAGCACGGTGTGTGTTGAGGAAGTGTTAAACTTCAACTGGTTCTCGGTGTAAGCTATAGTAATATAAAAAAATAGATTGAATATTATTGGGAGTATAGTCATTAGCAATAAAATGCATTAAATTTTCACTAGATTTGAATAGAGTGAAATAAACAAAATATAAAACAAACAAAATGAAATAAAATAAATCAAAATAACTTAATAGGTTGAATAAATGTATTAGATACACTACGTACATAAATTTAAATTAACCAATGTTTAATTTAAATAGTTCTAATATAAATCATAAGTGAGGTGAAGAGTGAAAGTATAGCCAGAAGTTGCTTTCAAAATTGAGTGATTTATGACGAATTAGGAGAAAGGAATAAAAGACGATAAAGTAACTATATTAATTTATTTAGGATTATGCAATGTCTCGGCAAGTTTTTAGTGAAAGTGGTGTTAAGAGAGCTATACAGATATATTTGTTTTACTGCATTTACATATGTGGTAAAACCTAAACGTCTTAAAGAATCTATGAACACAAAAGGGGAATGCTTCAACATGTTTGTTGAAGAAACTGTGTTGATTTATGCGTTAGGATTAGTAAAGATTCTTTCAAGTATTTTGACTTCAAAGAATCTATTGAAAACACGGAGAAGTTTGGATATTGTATGGAGGACACGAGTTAATAACGGACCACGTTATATCGTATGAAATATTTTTTGATGAGGTAATATATGTAGTCGGCCAGAGAAGTAGATTTATACTGTTTTTCCTATTTAAAAGAACAGGGTCAATCTAATTTTCTGGAATCATTCACTACGTTCTAAATATTTCTGTATTTTCATTTGATATATTACTTTACGTTTAACTGATTTCATACATTCAACTATAACATTACAAGTGCATCGCTTTCAAGGCTATGTGCTATCACAGTAGTCCTAGCATTTGCTTCATTCAAATTTCAATCTCTGGATATTGCTCAACTGGTGGCTCGTACGTTACTGCACAATGGCGTCTCTTTTAGAACCTCCTTGGTACCAAGAAGCTTTCTGAAGATATAGTTTAGTCTGGCCGTATCGACTTCATACTTCACTTTAGAACATTCGAGGAAAATCGGAGGCGTCACACTACAACATTATAGCTTTAGTGCTATCGTTACACAGCACAGTACTACTTCGATTAATATAATCAGATATGTTCGATAGTTTTACCTGCATGTAGCCAAATAAGAAAAGTATATAATTTTCAGCCTTTGGTATTCGAAACCATTTTTGGTCGGATATTTGGCAACATAGATTACTTATTTTATTATATTCTTCGCGCATTTACGTTTTAAACCACTCTAAAAGTAGTTTTGCCTGACTGCTTAGTTTCAAAAGTAACAAATTATTTCCCGAGACACATATACATAAGAGTGACTACCCGGATTCTGTGATGTATAAATTGCCCGTCTGGCCCTCATACTGTGGTGTTGCAGAATTAATCATATTTTCTGTCAGCTGAGTGGTTTGGAACAATGTGTTACTCAAGAAAACAACGCATCATCCGATCCAGATATCGAAACTACGATGTTAGGATCGTGAGTGCAACATCCCAGTCACTAAGTCACGCTTCTCCACTATTTCATAGTTTACATTCTACTATATCCCAAAGAGAGTCAACTATAAGTTAATGTGCAAACGTGCTCTGCAGTTATTTCCCTCGAGTCCTATAATTTATAATTCAATCTTGTCACTGTATTAAACAACGCAGAAATGGTGATTAAAAAAACCCGTTGAAGCGATTTATGCAGAAGCTGAACACATTTAACAATGATCTTAGTAGATCATCGAAAAGAGCATGTTTTATTGAAGTAGGTTATAGACATTATGGTGACGAAACTACATTTAGTTCCTAATCCCTACGTTCTAATTTCAAATTTAATCCACAGCAGAATGCAAATAACATCATCAAATGCCTATTATTATTTTGAATCAAGACTTTGTTGCAGTAGGTGGTAGAGTTAATTCAGCTGTCCTTCGGGTATTACTGCTATCAATATTGATTCAAACTTGTTTTTTAACTGCATTATATTATTTAAAGTACCATTGGACATATTTGATTTAACTTGCTGAGGTTTGTAATAATAATTGTGGTTTTCAAATTAACTGTTATTTAATGTTGATTGTTATTTTTGAATATGTCTACCTTGGAGAAGGCAAAAAAAAATATATATTCAATATTTGAAATAATAAATTACCATGAAATTAATCTAAATAAATTTTTCGACCAAATAAGTACGCTTTCATATTCTTTTCATTATTGCATGACTGAAATATTGTTATCATTCCCGTGAGAAATTATTTATTATAGCCACTGGTTGATTAACTTTTGTGGGCGATATCATGCAACGATACATCATTCAGTTAATGTTGTAGAAAATGTGGTTTATTCCATCGAAAATATAAATAACAAACCTGACAGCTGTCCTCTCCATAAGGAATAAGTAAATAAATATAATAAATATGAAAAACAAAACTATTCAACAATCACAATGTTATAATGCACACCTTTGTAAATACACTTTTAAACTACCCATCAGATAAACTGTTATGCGCATGCATATTAGTTTACCTAGTGATTTATTTTAAATACGAACTATAGAAAATGTAGGCATAGCATTTCCGAAAGTGTATAGCGAGATGACGACAGTACTTTCCACTTGATTTCCCTTTTGGTGACATAAATATTTTATTTCTAAACTTGATACGAGACCATATATTTTAGAGGAACGGCATATTCGTTTCAATCAACCAGAATAATAACAGGTTCGAGGGAGAAATGTTGAGAGACGATATAAAATACCCCTCTCTGTTTCAACCCTGCCCTGCTCTCTCTTTCAATCTCAACTCGAAATATAAAGGAATATATCAGGTCATTCCATAAGTTCTGTTCGACTTTACTTTTTGAAAATTGAATGAAATTTGATAGTATTTTTGAATGTCTAATAGAATCTAAAATTATTTCTATCTATTTGTGTACATTTAAACTAATTAAATATTATTTTACATAGTAATAGAATTAAAATGTCTTTGATTAAAACCCTTTCTAACATGGAAGTATTCAAAGAGCATTTAAGGCGCATAATGCTTTATGAGTACAAAAAAGGAAGCTCTGCAGCCGAGGCGACTCGAAACATACATTCAGTTTATGGGAAAGAATGGTTGAAGGAAAGAACTTGCAGAAGATTGTCTGCAAATTTCAGAAGTCGAGATTTCAGACTGGACGATGAAGGCTGAACAGGACGTCCAGTTGAGTTTGATGATAAGCTCCTTGAAACATTACTTGAAGCAAATCCTGTATTATCAGTTGAAGAATTGGCAATATAGCTTCGTTGAAACCATACAACTGTTCATCGCCATCTTCAACAACTTGGAAAGTTTCATAAACTTGGAAAATGGGTGCCTCATAAATTGTCCGAAAGCAAATCCCGAGTTGACATCTACTCTTCTCCCCATTCTCGCGACTTTATTTCACCCTTTTTGGATAGACTTGTGATTGGTGAAGAAAAATGGATCTTCTATCGAAATGTTAAACATCGTAAACAGTGGCTTATTAAAAGAGGAAAATCTCAACCACAATTGAGAAAGGAACTTCATGGAAAACAAGTTCTTCTCTCTGTTGGAATGTTACCACCTAATGCAACAATCAATGCTCAAGTCTACTGTCAACAATTAGAGCGTTTGAATCTAGCTTTCAAGAAAAAAAGACCCGCTTTATTGAATCGAAATGGAGTGATGTTTCATCAGGACAATGTTTCCTCAGGACCCTAAACTTCAAAGATTACATCACAGAAACTCGAACAGTTTCGTTGGGAAAAAATCCCTCATCCACCTTATTCTCCTGACCTGACTCCTTCGGACAACCATCAGTTTCGTAGTTTTCAGAATCATTTGGAGGATATAACTTTCGCAAGCCAGGGGAAGGTCGAAACTAATAGTTCAGTGTTCTTCGCTTTGAAACCAACAGAGTTTTACATAGATGGGATTAAAATGCTTGTAAATAGATGGAAGGAAGTCATAGATAATCAGGGAAAGTATATTGATGATTAACTATCAATTAAATATAACATTTGATCACTTGATCTCTTTATTCAAAATTCAGACAGAGCGTATGGGATGACCTGTTAAATGCATAGAATGCATCGATTAGCATTTTATACACTTATCGCACAATTCTGCGAAAAGAAAACAACTTGTGTATCCTTCCCAACATGAAGCATGAATCTCCTGAATTCGGAATGGAGTTTGAAGATCATCGTCGCCTGTAGGCACGGTGTGTGATGACAGTTGATGTGAGGGATACATAGAAATAAGAGAACTTTTACTGAATAGCGAGCAGAATTATTGAAGCAGAGTGAATATTTGATGACTTCAAACTTTGTCTAAAACAATCGCTTCGGAGTATTATTACTCGCACACTTCCACACATACATTCATAGTCACATGAGATAGCAGTGGTCATACATACACGTATATGTATATGTAAACATACACAAAGACACATTCAGACACGTTTACATACATTCTTACATACACATATATATTAATGTTCGTTTTTAAGTCAAGCTTTAATAAGAACAATGTTACATTAATCTTCAGGATTACGCGGTACTCTTTGTAGATCATATACCTATTACACTGTAACAAAAGTAGTACGGGCAATGACTTCGAAATTTTCGCCTCCCGAACCATCATTGCTCTGTGATATATTCGAGATAATTTTGGCTTTACGTAGTCTATGTAGAGTTAAAATTTTCTGGGTTGTGTGGAACTCTGTTGAGTGAAAAGGGGTTCTAGGGTAGGTTGCACTGCAAATGTGGGATGCTTTTATTGCACAAAATACAGATTTTGCATGTAGAGATTTGTTATCAGGTGTATTATTTTAGCATGACATCTTTAGCATTGGGGTTACTTTTAAGGGTTTACAAAGAAACGTAAACGTAAAAAATATTAAACAGTAAGCGGATGTGTCCATATGTTTAGTTTTTGTTGATTTCATTTGTGGAGGATATAAACGATTGTTTAGGAAAGCAGAGATTGTTTTTTAATTCCGAGTTCAGTCCAAGTTTCTAACGTTTACACCTTTATAATTTGGTGTGTTTATTTAGGTGCGTCAGTTTTGGGATGTTAAGGGTTAGTAATGAATGTAAATATGTGGGAACGTTAGTTGGTCAGAGGATTTCTTTACATGTTAGTGTGTTTTAGCAGTTTATACTATTTGTTTTGAGAAGGTCGAAGTTATCAGTTATCAGTCAAGGTCCTTGTTTCGGTGTGTTGATTTATGTTGGTATACAAAGACTCCGTATATTAAATTATGTATATATATATATATATATATATATATATATATATACGCAATTTCAGAAAGATCTACCAATAGTCACATACTCTCGAAATACAATGATGCAATTATTTGGCAAATTTATAAGATATGGTTTATGTTACCAAGCAATCTTTAAGTCTCAGTATATATCGTAAGATGTATTCGAAAACCAGTATGTTGGCTAATGAAATGGCCCTGACGTAAGTAGCTTTCATTTTCTCGATGGTTTAACTTTCCTCAACCAATCAATTGGCCGAATGACTTAAACCATCAATAGCAAACCTACAATGAATACTGGAAGAAGCTGTAAGTATGATTTATGATATAAACGCGTGTGTTTGTGCGTATGATTTCAAATTTTTGCAGAAGGCTAATAAGTTAAGAGGAAAGTGTAGATCGATAAGATGGAATCCTGTGTTTAATTTGTACTATTTTTGACCGAAGGCAATGTCGACCCCGGTGACATTGGATCTGGGAGCGTAAAGTCGGCAGAAAAGCCGTTAAGAATTTTTCCGCCGCGTTATTGATTCTTCTATCTCGCGGCCTTACCTATATTAATAACATTGAATTCAAATTTTGGTACAATGCCAGAAAGTTCCGGAAAGGAAGAAAGACACAGTCGACCTCGGCGGAATTTGAACTCAGAACGTAAAGGTAGACGAAATCCCGCTAAGCATTTCGCCTGTCCTGCTAACGTTTCTGCCAGCTCGCTACCTTTCCTGTACTAAGGATTCTACCAGCTTCTCGCCATCCTTATATCTATTAAAATTTTGGCACAAGGCTAGCATGTTCGGTGGATGGGGCTAAATCGATTACATCGACTCCAGCATTGGTCTGGTACTTAATTTTATCAACATCCGAAATGATGAGAGGCAAGTCGACGACCTCGGTATCATTTGAACTCAAACCGTGAAGACGTATGGACGCTAAATATTTTGCACGGCGTGCTAACGATTCTGATTTCTTTACTGCCTACAAGGGCCTACACAAAGCGGGAACAAACAAGGTCAGAAAAACAGATTAAGTCGATTATATCGACCCCAGTGCGTAACTGGTACTTATTTAATCGACCCCGAATGGATGAAAGGCAAAGTCGACCCCGGCGGAATTTGAACTCAGAACGTAGCGGCAGACAAAATACCGCTAAGCATTTCGCCCGGCGTGCTAGTGATTCTGCCATCTCGCCTCATTCGTCGCCTGTTTGATATTAGTAAAATTGAAATCTGTTATGCCAGAGGCTCTAACAATAAAGATTTAGTAGAGTAACTTATACATTGATGTAATAATTTTACTGTGAAATTTAGACGTATTGCAATGTTCTGCATACGTATATCCATGTGTATGTATGCATGTATGTATGTGTGTATGTGTATGTCTGAGTTTGTGCGTGTAGATATCAGTATGCACGTGTAAATGTGTGCATATGGATGTTCATGTGTATAGTGTTAGTGTGCATATGTGTATATGTGTGTGCGTTGCCTGTATAAGTGCATACATATATATTTGTATGTGGGGATGGGTTTGTGGTGGGTATATGTGTGAATATATGTGTATACCACTGTTGTGGTGGGTATATGTGTTTTCTAATGTGTATACCTCTTTTTTTGTATGTGTGAGCAACATCACGCATTCTGTGTGATTATAATTGCATGTTCGGCGCGGCACAAAACAAAATTGAAAGCATTTGTAAATATGAGTGTATACGTATATTGTATGTATATGAGTGCTTTTGTATTTCTATAGGTATGAATATGTGTGTATGCCTATGTATGAATATGTCCGTATATATTTACGTATATAAATATCTGTTCATTAAATTCTGCAGAGGTGTGCTTTACCTTTCAAAATATGTACTAGTTGATTACAGGGTTTTGTATTATGGACTTAAACTCTCCTATCTTGTGCCAAAATTTGATACCTATATATATATATAACATATCACACATTGCTACGGAATGATTCACACATCTGCACCTGCCTTTATACAAATAATGAAACATTTTTTATATGTTTCATATTCGCTTAGTAAACATATCTTTCTGTAGCTCTCATGACAGATTTGAAAAATATTCTCCGTTAAACCATAAATAAGGAGGTTTTTTGTTTCGTTTCCCCCCTATATTTGCACAAATATATATCTACGTTTTTCACCTCTCTTGAAGTGTATGTTAAACAAAAGGTGTGCATATATGTGTCTGTGTGGATAAGCGTCTAACCGTATTGACATATGTATAAAACTGTTATACTTCAAATTTAAATACGATGCATTTGCCTGGATATATATATATATATATATATTATATATATATATATATATATATATTATATATATATATTATATATATATATATGTATATATATACATATAGGTAGACCCAAGCGTATGTGCATGAGTGTATCTGCATATGTATATATATGTATATGCATATATGTACGTATTTGTGTGTATATATCTTTATAAGTGTGTTCTTATGTTTGTGCGTGCTTGTGCGAAAGCGCTTGAGTGTAATTGTATCTGTGTGTGTAGGTGTCAGTGTAAGTGTAAATATAGAGGGTTGCGTATATGTACATACGCCGAATGGCACGTGTGCGTATATACGTGAGTGTATTCCGTGTGTATATATGTGTGTACTTGTATGTGTAATTGTATTTGTTCTGTACTATAATTGGCAGGGTGAGGGTTGTGTGCCCGTATATATGTATAGATATATATGTATGCATGTGGGTGTATGAACACAAGTGTATCTATGAATGTGCAGACGCAAAGGACTTCATATATATAGTAGCTGAATCACCGCCCTCCGGGCGGTCGAGTCGGCTAGTACATATCTGAACTCCTGTTTGTAGTTTAAAAGTAAAAAGCGAAACTGCCTATAATTTTCTTAAATAATTTCCTTATAGACAACGTTGTCAGTGTACCCTTATACTCTGAGTCTAAAGCCAATATATGTACATTGTTCACAGAACCAACCATGCTGCTGATACCTCGGTGTGTGTATACCTCTTGTTTTGTATGTGTGCGCAACATCACGCATTCTGTATGATTATACTTGCATGTTTGGCGCGGCAAAAGACAAAATTGAAAGCATTTGTAAATATGGGTGTATACGTATATTGTATGTATATGAGTGCTTTTGTATTTATAAAAGTATGAATATGTGTGTATGCCTATGTATGAATATGTCCGTATATATTTGCGTATATAAATATTTGTACATCAAATTCCGCAGAGGTGTGCTTTACCTTTCATAATATGTACTAGCTGATCACTGGGGTTTGTATTTTGCACTTAAACTCTCCTATCGAATATGCTGGTCTTGTGCCAAAATTTGAAACCTATATATATATAACATATCACACATTGCTACGTAATGATTCACACATCTGCACCTGCCTTTATACAACTGGCCATGGTGAACGTAGATTTTTGCAAGTAAATTGCAAACTTCTCTAAGATCTGGTCTTGGGATTTGTTTGATGTCATTCTAAAAGCCAGATTCGCAGGAAGCAGATTCCTAAAAAATGAGAACAGATAGTCCTCCTTAGTGGTCCGTGGAATTCGTGGTATCATTATTCGGATTCCAACATGTATCCCATTGGCCACTTCTGCTTCAATAATGTGGTTGTGCAGATTGAAGACTAAATATCTTGTTCTATTGCATTGATCCCCTGCTGGATCAATGTTTCTGACCAGCATAATGGAAGAATGATTCTTCAAGCCAAAATGTATGACGGAAACCCTGATGCATTGAGATCATTGAACAGTTCCGACGGAAACTCAGTCTCGTTTTCGAGTAAAGTGTCATAGCTTCGATAAACTTTACTATCTCCTTGTAGACATTTCAACTATTCCCTTCTTCAGCAGCCTTGTTTGTAGGAGTAATGACGGCTCTACTACTCATCCATAGTCCCTCTCAATATTTCTCATTACCCCGACGACCAACTCACAGAAGTCCTGTAGACTTGCAGAGTCAATCAAATGCAGAGGGGGGGAATAGATATTTTGTATTCACCAATTTCTTGATTGATAGGGAATTTCCATTCCCCAGCTGGTCAAGATAGGATATGAAAGCAGTGCCATCACCGCCAAAATTTTTGACTCTCATATTGACAAACAACTGCAGATTTTGGACATAGTTCCAAATATATGACTGTTGTAATGTGACCTTGTCTAACTTCTCTCTCTGAGACTGCAATCAACAAATTCATAGACATGTTCATGGCCCATTGTAACCTCGCCGATAACCAGTGGCCTTGCGTTTCGGGAAGGTTTTACTGTGGAATCACTTATTTTCATGTGGTACATAGACTTTTCTGTAATTCTGATTGGAATACTGCATCTGGAACGCAAAGTTCGCCCATTTTCCAGCAAGGTGGCAGCAATTCTTGAGGCAACAGCAATATGGCCTTGTGACCGAACTTCAGCGAGAATCAGACATATGCTACTATTTTTCCCAAGACATTCTTCTTTAATAGATGATCCTTGAGAGAATTGTACTCTCTGGCTTCAATGTAAGGTCAATCCTACGTTTGTTCACCTTCAAACAAGGTTTCCCACGTCTCAGTCCACTTTGACTTGGCTGTCATAGTAATGAAGTAGTCTGGCTTTCCAAACTCTCACATCAGAGCCAATCCAGCTTGGAAACACACACCGTAAAACCGAGAAGACCCAGTATGTGATGGTGAAGAATGATTTTTAGACCTTATGTTATTTATGTTACCATTTGCAATAGCATCAAGAAGGTCCTGCTACTTTTCGACTGTAAGCCGTTTCTGATGAGTTCCCAAAAAGTGTAATCGACTTGCTCTCTATCTTTGCATATTGATTCACTGCATATTCTTGTATCAGACGCCTAATTCTCATTGTGCCATTGAACTCTTCCTACCTTACCTGAAACCGATAAGAATAAAAGTCACATTCAGTGATGCTTTTGCTTCAGGCATTGCTTTCAAGAGCACATTCCAGCCATCTTCCACATTGAGAAACAAAAGTACATAATGAAGAGGGTTTTTAACTTACGTGGATTTAACTTATGTTGTCTAACCTCCCATTGCTCTCTTTATTCTGCATAGCAACATCCGCAGGTTTAATGCTTGGAATATTGGTATCCTCTCCCACCACGATCACAGCAATTTCTGATGCAGTCGGTGGTTTATAGGTTCTCAGATGTGACCTAGCAGGAATAAGTCGATTGACATGACTCATAATAATATCACTGGTAGAACATTTTCCTGGTGCAGAATATTCCTTAATTATATCAATAGTGTGTTTAAAACTTTTGACATATGGATTGTGCATAATCAGTACTCTCTTCAAGTCTACCAGGATGTTCTCATTAAGGTCATTGTCAGCTCCTTTGCATGACAACCTGTTTCTCGTCACATTTTCAGTGTCAACGTAATATAGCTGTGTGTAGACTGGCTTCCTATTTACTGTTGATAAGAGATTTCCTATGCAATAGTGCATCTTTCATTGAATCTTGAAAATAGGCATAACAGTTCTACTAACCGGAGGTCCAGCTGGTGGATTATCCAGTTCAAGCAGAGCCATAGCCAGTAAATTATTGTAGCCACGAATTTTGTTAAGAAATATTTGACTGCATAGGTTAAAATCATAGCTATTTATCCTGGGAGATTTAAAAAAAATATTTGTGGAACTTTGTCTTTCCTAACTTTTCCTTTGCCACAGCAGAGGGTAGTTTTATCAGCACCCCAAAGTATATACCAAACTTCTTACCACAAACAGCCCTTCTAATTACGTACCCCTAACAAACTGTAATATCATTTATGGATTAACAAAAAATAACTTTAGAAATCTATATTATACCTATTAAGTTAATATTAGTATATTATTAGCATGTCCTATTAACAGCAATTATTCTTTCAACCAATACCGGGGTTTGGTCCTGATTATAGTAAGTTAAATAAGTTAATTAACAAGTTTTAGCTTATATATTATTATATATTTTCTATAAATACTTGCTATTGGAGTATAATAATGTATGGATATTTTATTATAGTTTTTAGTGAATATGGCGGTTTTTATTCTTTTTCTATGATGCTCTACCCTAACCGATCACTTTTGTTATTGTTATTATTATTATTTTACAGAAATAACAACAATAACTGAAAGTGGACAGAAAGTCAAAGACGTCTTTCGTATGTATATATATATATATATATATATATATATATATATATATATATATATATATATATATATATCTCCAGTCAGTTTCAAAATATAGTGTACTCTTTAGGGATCATAAAATCTAGAGATCGAGTGGAATTATGAATGTGGCACTGGGAGAATTCTCTTAATATATAGAGATAAACAGTCTAGTATACATTTTTTTACCATAAAGAAAAGGAGAAAAATTATTGTGAATACTTATTTTATTTTTATCACAGTAGGATACACAGTATACAGTTTAATACAAATGAAATTCAAATGAACATACATTAACATAAAATAAAATAAGCATTGGAAGTGCCGACACATGTATCAGTCTGGTCACTATGTAAACAGTGTTTCGGAATATTCGTGCCATGTTAAGAGTTTTAGATGTAAAAAATAACAACAGTATCCAGATCTCTTCGGGGCTTTCAATTTCAAGAGGCCAATATTTACATATTTTTCACAGGCATTAGTTGGTTAGAAAAGTAATAGTGGGAGGAATAAGCTAATCAAAACTTTCTAAAAACTTATTTGGGATTTAAATAACACTTGTATGTGATTTGACGGAAATTGTGCAATCCTTTAAGAGATTATATAGACGTTTAAGTGTTGTTAGAGATATAATGTAATTAAGGTAAGATATTGTGAAGACGTTAAGTAAAAAACATTGAATTAAAGATAAGAAATAGGGAGGGATAAGAAAAAAAGCAATTAATAATATAGAGACAAGTAGATTTTAAGCGGGGAAAGAATAATGAAGTAAGATTATAGTAAAATGAAAGAAGTTATAAATAACAATAAGTGATTAGGGATATATGATAAAAAGTATATGTACAGAATTTAGTATTTTTAAAGTCACGGCTAAGAAGGAATAAGCTATATTGTTTACTTAGGTAATAAAAGAGCAGGAATTAAATTAAAGATTCTCTCGTAAATAGTCGTATATCTTAACGTGCTAAGATCACTTAATAATGCAGTGTATACATGTGAAATACAATTTAAATTATCGTTCGATTATGAAGAAAGTTTTCATTAATTATTCTAAAGAAAGATTAATGTTATTAGTATTATGTACTATTTCAATGCACAAACAGATACGTTCAATTATGCAGGAAAACTATCAGATGGATAAAAAATATTTACTACACTTAATTTTATGAGGAATTTAAAGATTTGTGCAAAATAATAGAAAATATAAGGTAGTTATCTATTTTTAAAATGGTTCAACGTTGTTTCTCCCAAATAATTGTTATAATCAAGAACAACAGGTTATTTCCCTTCATCTATTTAGGGAATATAATTTGGATTACTTGACAGCTGAAACAAATATATAATGAGATATGTGGGGTATGTAGAGAAGAAGAATATTTATTACGCAGGTGAAACATGATGCAGGTATGAATATAAACTATGTGACAGGTGAAGAGTAAATTATCATTTGATATTATGGTACAATTGTATGATCGGGAATATAAAGACATATTTTATAGTAGAGTGTTGTAGTAGTAAAAGAAAATAGGCGATGAACCTTAGTCTTGGTACATATATTATATAAAATGCACATATACATACTAATTAAGTGAGGCATGCAGAAAATATGAGTATAAGGTTTGTGGATGACATGGATATATATATATGCATGCAACTTATGCAATTATATGTACTTAAGTGGGTGAACGTACATGTATATATATATATATATATTTATATATGTATGTATTGCATTCTTTTCTTTCAGCCTTACAACAGCTGAAGCCCTAAGAATATTGGAAGAGCTGAGCAACGGATGCGATGTTCACTTGGGTCTCCCTCATGATATAGAACTCTCCGACGGCCATAGTGATGTTTCAAATGATGAGGCTGTAGGTTCCTCTGTTAGACTGAAAAGGGGGCTTTTGAAAACTGACGCACAAATTTCTTGTCAACAATATATGCTTTAGGAAATTGAAGAAGTTGCAGTAAAACGAAATTCAGTAAAACAAATAATTGGAAGAAAAACGAAGCGGTGAATCGTGTTTCAACCTCCTGTGTGCCTGTAGATATATTCGAGGAAGCAAAATGTTGCTAAAATCCAGTAGATTTTTTTGTTTGTTCTTCACAAATGGATTACTGGATGACATTATAGAACAAACAAATCGATAATGCTGTTGAAAAAAATAAAGTACTGATTGTATGCAAATCGGAGCTGTATGTATTCTTTGGTGGATTGCTTCTGTCAGCTCACTCTCCACTCCCTAATAAAAGAAGGTATTGGTCATCTGAAGTCAATGTTTCAGAAATTTCGCAAAATACCATGAGGCGAGACAGATTTGAGAATATATTGAGAAATATCCTGTTTCTTTATTATAGTACCTATTTCTTTACTACCCACAAGGAGATAAACACAGAGAGGTCAAACAAGGACAGGCAAACGGATTAAGTCGATTATATCGACCCCAGTGCGTAACTGGTACTTATTTAATCGACCCAGAAAGGATGAAAGGTAAAGTCGACCTCGGCGGAAATGGAACTAATAACGTAGCGGCAGACGAAATACCTACTTCTATTTCTTTACTACCCACAAGGAGCTAAATACAGAGAGGACAAACAAGAAGACACAAACGGATTAAGTCGATTATATCGACCGAAGTGTGTACTTAATATATCGATCCCGAAAGGATGAAACGCAAAGTCGACCCCGGCGGAATTCGAACTCAGAACGCAGCGGCAGACGAAATACCACAAGGCATTTCGCGTGTTAACGTTTCTGCCAGCTCGCCGCCTTAATATTGAGAAATATCCATTTAGTGGATAACGCCAATACTTCAAGAGACGATCTTGCATTCAAACTCAGACCTCTACTTGACAACTTAGAAAAAATTAAGTAACATGGTGGCTTGGGAGAACATCTCTCTGCTGACGAAAGTATCATTCCATGTTATGGCAAGCACTATGCCAAACAATTTATAAAAGTGTAACCAATTCTGTTTGGTTTAAAAGTTTGGGTTCTTTGTTCTCAGGCAAGAAGGATCGTCACAATAAAATCGAAAATGTATTTGGCTTAGATGTGAACGTTGTCTTTGATCTCACTGATGCGGTAGGATTACCAGACAATAAAGGTTTCAAAATATTTTTTGATAACTATTTCACAAGTATTCAATCGATGGAGAAAGTTTTGAGAAAGGAATATGTGTGTGTCGGGAACCTACAGAGAAAACAGGACGGCTAGATGTCCTTTTCAAACGAAAACAGAGACGAAAGCATGCCCCAGAGGAACAGCTTATTTCAAGTCCACTTCAAATATAGTCACTGTGAAATGGAAACATACTAGCGATGTTATTCTGCTATCAAATTTTGAAACCTCTAAAATGTCCGCTGTTGAGTGCTATGACAGGCCTCAAAAGAAATATGCTCGAATTCCAAAGAATGAAAGCATCCAAAATTAAAACATATGTGGAATTTGTTGAGCTTCTGGACCATAACATCGGTTCCTATAGGATTCGAATGCGGCAACACAAATGGTGGTGGTCTATGTTTTTCATATTTTGTATCTATGGCAACCCAAAATGCATGCAAATTGATGAATTGAGCGGGCCACAAAATTGCATTATATAATTTCATCGAAACTTTTCTCTAACTCTATTGAAAAAGTATTGCCCTCCAAAGTTTCAAATAAAACGTACATCTTCTCACTTGAAAGACAATGCAAGATATGATGGTGTTGAGCATTGGATTGAATATATTCCAGATGAAAGGAGATGTAAAGAGTGCTATGGGAAAATAAATTTCATATGTGAAAATAGTGATGTAGGAGTTCATTCCAAATGTTTGAAGATGTATCATGTTCAGTAAAGCTGTATAATTTCATTTTAAAAGGATATATCTTACTAAATAAATTTTTAGTTTTCATTGATATTTTATTTATATGAACAGGAATTATTTTCATAATAAAGTTATGGTCAGATAAAATACTTTTATTAGCCTCTAAATAAGTAAATTGCATAGTTAACAAGCTTATTCAAGATTCATATGCACAGTGCCTAATGTCCGTTATGAATGACACCGATTATTTCAGGAAATACCAGGAGGATTTCAATGAATTTTTTTCAGTTATTATTTAGGTCAAAATAATAGTATGTGTGAATTATCAGGCAATTTCATTCACTAGAAAAATTTCGGCAAGAATGGGTACACTTAGCGCTATTGTAAGACTTGACCGTATCAACTGCGAACAGTAAGTCAATTAAGTTTGAGTGTTAACAATGTAAATATCCATACAACGCACGTTCGTGTTAGTATGAGAGTCAGAAATCTAATTTCAGAAAAATGTGTAATATACTCATTAATACTCTTTCAAGTTGTATTATCGATCATAATGCCATTAGTATTTTTGCCAAAATCTTTGCAAATTTTGCCCACTTGTACTGAACGAATTTCATATTAACTATATAATACAATATTTAGAAAATTTGACATTTCCTCATTATACCTTTGTATTGTAATAAATTTAAATCATCGCTGTTTGGAAATTTTGAACCATCCTAACTCAAGAATTTTCCTATGAGAATCTTGAAAAATTTCACTGAAAAATCAAGGCTTTGCAAAAGTTTGCTACTGCCTAGTGTTGTACATTCTTTTAGTCTGGATATATTTGAATAAGAATATAAGGCCAATTTGATTATATACTTGAATTCATTTTCCAAGAGAAATTGACGATGAATCCTGGAATTTCTAAAGCTAATTCTTCCTATAAATGTAAAAAGCGAAAACAGTAGACACTTGCGATGACTACCTCTCACCTGTCAATCATTTACTTAACTTGCAGATATATCGAACCACTTACATATTGCATAAAATTACAGCCAGGTTGTTACTTAAAACATTAGAGTATAAAGATTACTGGTCTGGTGAAGGAATTAGCATTTACTACATGAACATGAATATAGATCTAATATAGCCCTCATGTTTAATGGGGAAATTTGAAAATGACAGATAAACTATTAGATTTATAAGCGTAAGCGAAAAAATATATTGTTGGCGTTAATTATAACATCTCCCAAATGTGCAAGGGATACAGTCCCATTTCTGACGTTATTGTAATGGTGGCGAATGCTTTGCTGAGAAGCAAAACACAACATATAGAGAGTTGGCTTTATTGCTATCAGTATTATGACTCACTAACTCCAACATATTACACTAACATATTTGGTAAGTTGTAATTTAAGTGTTCACTCCCTTTCACATTTTACGAATAGGCTTATAGTTTGAAGCAAGTCTGCAATCTTCAACATAGTTATCAATGAATAGAATATATCCATTTAAATTTTGGTCAGTAAAACGTACGGAAATGTTTCATCAGTACTTTCCATTAATCAGTTACATATATTCCCTTGGCTGTTAAAACAACGATTCATGAACGATTACTACCCATCAGCTATTGTAGCCTAAAGCCGACATTTCACTCTTAGATCAGATTTGTATATGTAAAATAAAATCTTGTAATATAGTTGCATTTCCAGGTGTTGTTAATTTGCCAAATCGTCTGACAAGAACCATAGATATCGTAATAAACAGAGGTGACACTAATCTGAAATATACGACAATATTAAATAGAAATATTATACATTCGGAACCTGTCTATATGGAGAATTTATTATGTTAAGATGCAAATAAATGCAACTGAAACATCCAACTGATCGATTTAGTCTGATTTTTGTAATAAATACCTCAGATATTTAATATTGTGTTTTTATAGCAATAACTGTGACTTTTTTCATTAAATATTTCCACTGATATGTTGTTTTTTTGCGTGAGTTTAACATAAATTTGATTTTAAAATTTATTTTTTAAATTTAATAGCAAAGTTAAAAATAGACCCTTAAACAGTTAATGCATCTTTAAAGAAAAAATAGTTTATTCAGCCAGATTATCATTGCGTACTTTTTCATTTTCGAATCGTTAATTTGGCTTTGATATTTATCAGAAATATGAACGTATAAGACAATTATATTAGCGACGTAGATGTATGTCGTACAAATTCAGTAATTCTAACTCTGTATTATATATATATATATATTCTAATTTTAAAATTATCTTCAATGTTAGAAGTATTTTATATAATTCAACTACTTTTATTACTAGTATATTGTTCAGTCACAATAGTTAATCAACTCGATGATATGATTGTACACTGTATTAGTTATAGCAAGGTGAATAGAATTAGTAGTTGTGAAAGAAAGTTGGAATGGCAACACTGTTGCTTATTCCCGTCCATAGTAAGCAATTAGAACTTGTAGTATGTACCATGTTTTTGCTTATTAGTTTAGGAGAGTGGCTAATCCTAAGCGAACAGATATTCTCTTTGCGGCTCCACCATGTTTGACTCAGCGCCTCGTGTATCTTAATGTGCGCTGTCGAATGAGGCACATTGACTGCATTGTTGGATTCGTACAGACAGAAGTATATGTGTATGTTAACTTTACATTGTCTTCAGGAAGAATACAATTTAAAACACACTTTTTTCTGATAATAAACTGCCAGCAATAATTGGCGACGACTGAAATCTAGCCAAGTTATATGTGTGAGTAGTATAGATATACAATTACAGTCATATACTGTCTGCTATAAAATTGGTATACATTATATATATGAGTATATGTGATAGAATCTGTGAAATTCACAATATAAACTTAGTACTATTTACCATTTCTAAAGACAGTCACTCATGGACAAACTATAGTATTCTGTAGGTTTATGCCGGAGAAAAGTCGTAAGTAATTAATGTATTAAATTATATGTTGTAAGAAAATAGACAAACTGAATGAAGAATTAACGCAGGCATCGTCAACAATGATAGCTTGAAACTATTAAGCATTTCTTCCCCTATGCTCTTGATTTGCATGTCATTGTTTGTAACGTGACCATCAGGAAACATATTTAAGTATAACCATTTGATAAGGATAATATGCGCAACATGCTATTTATCTACACATAATAAAAATATACGTTTTGTGGGTATAATGTATAATTAAACTCGAACATAATATTCTATGCTTAACTTATTTGTAGATTGCATTGCTTTTTAATGAAAGTGCAAAACATATATGGAAATACATCAGTAAAAATTATAATTGCTCACCGTGGGTCTCCATTAACTTGCGTTTAAACCAAATATATCTTTACATGTAGTCTAACATATTTTCCTATAAAATGTATATATTACATACTATAATATATATCTAACGAAAGGAGATAAATAATGAAAAATATATTGGTTTTCCCATTTGACTATTGTATATATGTCATATATTGCTTCTATGTTATATATTGTATGTTCCCAATTAAATGGTGTTTTCGTCGAGGAATTTTTTTTCTTACAATGAAATCAATTTGCTAATGCTTAT
>NC_043006.1:61453114-61483114 GCF_006345805.1 Octopus sinensis
TAAATAATACCAGAAGATATAGCCGCATTTTTTTATCAAATCCAGAAAATATAATGCATACATACACACACGTGCATGTAAACATGCTTACAAATAAACATATATATATACACATTTATATAGATAGATATATAGATATAGATATATGTATGCCTGTATATATATATATATATATATATATATATATAATATATATATATATATATATATATGTGTGTGTGTGTGTGTGTGTGTGTGTGTGTGTGTGTATACACATATATGTTCGTAAACAGGTCTATATATGTTACGTAATAATGGAAAAATTACTGCATGTTTTACTATACGTGTCAAATATACGATATTTCTCTGAAATTAATCTAAAATGGAAATTACATATTGGAATGTTGAAGTTAAGTGGTTATATGTTTTTCCATTCATTTTCACTGAAGTGCAAAATCACATTGTGAGGTCAGTTCCGGAAATATTTCCTATTAACGATAAAAAATAAAATAATTTTCTTGGAAGAATATATCTAATACTTATAACGCATAATGCAGTTTGTCGAAAGAAATAGAACATTAATTCTTGCTTCAGAAGACTGCTCCGGAGAAGCAATTATATTCAAGGTTTCTTCTCTTGGAATATATGTTTTATCAAAATTAACTCTGGTTTATTTCATTTGGAAATTTTTCTCAAGACTGTTTGGCATACCCTTTATGAAGTATCCACAACTATTGTAGGTAGCTCAACTCTGTGGGTAGCTTACCTCTGTCTTTAGCATTGGCATGTGATCTAAATATTTTGATTAATTTCTTACCAGTATAAGGGGCTAGTTCTTAAGTATGTAATTAAAAATGTAACTCTTATGCATAAATTAACACCAAGATCAACAAACTATGATAGACACAAAGTTTAAATCTAGTAATGTTTGTAACACACCTAATTTCTCTTCTCTGTTGCCTGTATGTGCTGCAATTTCATATTTTGTGGAGGATTATCTTTTTAACTTCTTACTTTTCGTATATGTACTATACTTTGTATACTGATACATAATGCATTTTATACGTTGAGAAAATATTGTCAAAACACGAGTGATTTATGAGAAAGAAGGGGTCAATATAATAGAAAACAAATTACAATTTCAAGAGGCATATATGAATGAGGAATATATTTGAGTTCATAAGTTCCACACTAAAAGTATCGGCAGTATATTTTTTATAATAGTGCCAATAGTACGAAATCAAACACTTTTCATCATACGATCATATAATAATGAAATTATTGTATACAGTGCTCAGGTGCACCACAACTTGGTCAAAAGTGTGTATAAAGTATATGAAGTAATGTACAAATGTCTGGAAAGTGAACAGTATGATAATGTTGGAGCTAACCTTCCCGAAATAGACGGCGTATATCCCTTAAATCAAATCCTACTGTTTGACACACGTATAAACATTAGATAATATCATATAAGATAACGGTAAAAGAGAAGGAATGTTCCGTCAGTAGCTCGTTTGATGTGAGATAATGGCAATCAGAGTTCAGCTGGTTTAAAATAACAATATAAATCTTAGTGCAAACGCGTTGTAATGAGCACTGGTAAACACACTATATTTCTCGATTATAAGGCACCCTACGCAATCAAATAAATTCAATAAATTACTTCAGAATATTATTTCACGCAAAGCTACTATTATTCTCAATCAATTCACAATAGAAGCGTAAGTTCATGCACATAAAAATACCAGTAGCGTTAATAATATCATATATTGGAATGACAATAGTTAATTCTGGGAAAGCTTACGTGGGTATTAGAGATTCTTGAATTCACCACCAAATATTTATATCCAAAATCACGCCACAGCATGTTATACAGGATCATGACATTACAATGCGCATTCCTACACAGCCCTAAATATATGTAGTGGTGTAGTTTATCATGAATTATATATTTTGATCATACGCTTGGTCTATCAGATTAGAGTGGAGTTAAAGAGGGGAAAAACCTTTTTCATCTAATATTCGTTATCATTATTGATTATTAGCGAAATAATATCACGGTAAAGGGTAAAAGAAAGCAAGAAGTCCCAAGCTGTTATAAACCCCAGATGAACTTACACTGATAGAGAACCAAAGGAAAAAGAACTGGAAAAAGTGGTGAGTTAACATGGTCATACAACAGAGGCCATTTCATGCAATTAATCAAAGCATATAACAATGCACTTTTGAATCTCAAAACAGAGAGATGTTGCTTATTGTGAGAATTTGGTGAATTGGTCACGCTCTGCCGATTGGCAAAAATCCGCCACCAAATTGTCGGAGCCGCAAGTATATATGTGTATATACGTGCCTGTGGGTGTGTAGGTGGGTATGAAGTATATAAAATAGTTAGATGTTTCTGTAGACATTGTATTATATTATTCTTTATACGACTAGTACTTATTCTATCGCTCTCTTTCACCGAACCACTAATTTACGGTGACGTAAACGCACCAACATCAGTTATCAAGCGATGGCGGAGGACTAACACACACACATACACACACACATATACATACATACATATACATACATATATATATATATATATATATATTTACAGGGAAAGAGAGAGAGAGAGAGAGAGAGAGAGATACTCTTATTTTCAAATGTTTGCTCGTAGAATTTTCTATAGCTCCTCTTCTTGGAGGTGCTGTTTGTGTACTCTTGCATGTTGGAAAAGGGAATAATTGGTTTCGCCAATATAATTCCCCTTGTATTTGGCGCAAGAAAGGCAGTATATGAGATTTTACTTTGAATAAGAAGCCATAATTAAATGTTATGTGGGTGTTTCCAACTATATATTTGTAGGTATTAATGTTGTTGCATATCCTGCATCATATGGATAATAATCTTTCATTCTCCGATGGGAATTTTGCTCTTGTAAGTTGTTTTTTAAAGATTCTCCCTGGCGTTTACTATTTCGCAGGTAAGGTTTTCTATCAGTTTTCTTATTTTGAGGCTCTGTAAGAGTATCGGTTGGTTTCAGTCTATAACATGGAAAATATTAGTTATTCCAGGGTCGTATGTACTTATAAAAAGAATAATATGTTCCTTGCTTTTTTTCGTTTGGAGCCCTAAGTTGTTTGAAGTCTAATTCTATTGGTTTCGAGATTCCATTATTTATAAGTTTCACGCGATAGTCTTGTTCTTGTAAGAGGATTTTGAGTTCATCAAGTCTAATTTGGCGTATTTATGGGTCAGTTAGTATAGTGCAGATGCGTCTAACCATTCTGTATTGGATGTTCCTTTTGATGTGGGAGGGATGTCAAGAGTAGAAATTTAAATATTGGTGTGTGTCTGTTTCTTGTAAAATATGTCTGTTATGACCGTGGAGTTGTGTATTTTGATGCGAATGTCTAGGAATAGTAGATCATTGTAGCTATTTTCTGTTGTAAAATTGATATATGGGTGTGGTGTGCTGAGGGTGTTGTGAAAATGTCCGTAGGACTTCTTTTCTATCACAAAAGCTGAAGCAGTCATGGATATAGCGCCTCCACTTCGTTGCGATGTTTTCTTTGAAGCTGTGATCAAAGGCTTTGCCTACTTCTGTGTAAAGTCTACCTTTTTAAGTAACCCATAACTAGGCTGGCTAATGAGGGTGCAAATGTCGTACTCATAGCCGTGCTCTTCTTTCTGTCGGTACATCTTATTATCAAATCTGAGTGTATTTTCATCTAGAACTAGACGAGTGGCTTTGGCAATGAAGTCTGTTTTGAAACGTTCATCAGTATATTTTCTCAGTTTCTCTACCCAGTGTTTGACTGCTTTCAGTCCTAAGGTATGAGGTATGTAGGTATAGAGTTTAGTGACGTCAAAACTTGCAAGTATAGTTTCCGGGACAGTAGCTGGGATGTAAATGAGAAAGTCCATGCCATCTCGTACATAGCTGGTATTAATGGGCATAAAGTTTTGAGGAGTATGTCCAACAGGCGACTCAGTTGCTGGGGCCCAGCAACTAACGGTCTCATTTTGAGGTCTGTGGGACTCTATTTTTATGTAGTGACTCTTCTGTGTGTTTATGGCCCTCTGTATCTCGGAACTTTGTGGATTTTGGGTAATCTGTAGAAATTGCTCGCTTTGATTATGGATTTGCATAAGTTGTCCCTTTCTTTATCTGGTATCCGTTACTTAATGTTCAGATTTTATTCAGTGCTGTAATTAAAATATAAATAAATTAAAAAAAAACATTACAATCATCCAACAGTCTGACTACCTTAGTATTCGATATATATATATATATATATATGTATGTATAATGTATATATATATATATATATACACATACACACATATATAAATCATGGAGATATATTTGTATAGAAAGTGGCTTGATATGAGCGTGTGTTGAAAAGAAAACAATTGCAGTATATAAAATCAAAATAAGCAAACGGATGTCGGCCGTACTGCTAGTGATGCAGTACGACCGTTTCGAGCGACTCCATTTTATTCAACAATGAAATCATTACATTTACTTAAATGCAGTGTCGTGTTCAGCTCTACAAATAAATAGATAGAATTTTAATCAGTCGTATACATTAATATAATGTTTTTGAAATATTTTAACAAAGCAAGAATATAGAAGAAATTTATGTTGTTCTATTGTAGCTAAGTACGCATGAAGCCCATTGGGGCCATAGTTTGTAAAAGATTGCAATTCATTTCTAATTCATTTATCCCTCTCTCTTCTCTCTCTCTATATATATATGTATGTATAATGTATATATATATATATATATATATATATATATATATATATATATATATATATATATATAGATATATATATATATAATATATATATATAGATATATATATATCGTTAATGTATATATATATATATATACACATATATATACAGATACATATATAAATATATATATATATATATAGATAGATATATATATATCGTTAATGTATATATATATATATATTATATATATATATATGTGTGTGTGTGTGTGTATGTGTGTATATGTTTCTGTGTCTGTGTTTGCCCCACCACAATCGCTTGACAACCGATGCTGTTGCTTTCAGCTCCCCGTCACGTAGCGATTCGGCAAAAGACACCGTTAGAATAAGTACCAGGCTTACAATGACTAAGTCCTGGTGTCGATTTGATTCGAGTAAAGGCGGTGTTCCAGCATGGCCGCAGTCAAATGACTGAAACAAGTAAAAGAATATATATATATATATATATATATAATCAGTAATAATAAAGGGTAAAATTAATTAATTAATTAGTAATTAATAATTGTACCAGGTAGTGATCAATATGTTAAAAGAATCCTGTTATGGTAAACTTAAACATCACTTTATATAATTATGAGTATAATTATAATTAGGGTTCAGCAAAAAAAAAAATGCTTCGCCACATACTGAACTTTTAGAAATAGCAGCCCAAGAACTTAGTAATGACATGCATAAGATCTGGTCATCAAATCTAAGTAGAGACTTCAAACTTGAAATATTCAAAGCCACAGTCGAACCAATCCTACTATATGGCTCAGAAACCTGGACGTTATCAAAGAAGCTTGAGAGGCGGTTGGATGGAACCTACACTCGCCTCCTTATGAGAGCTCAAAACCTCTCGTGGAGGCGCCATCCAACTAAAATGCAAATATATGGGAAATTACCACCTGTGTCATCTCTTGTGAAAGGTAGGAGAGTCCAGTTTGCTGGACATTGTTGTAGAGCTGAAAAAGAAGTAATTTCTACTCTTCTCCTCTGGAAGCCATCTACTCACTCTCCTACCCTGATGTAATCTCCAGGGATACAGGCATCCAGCAACAGGACCTCCGTAATGCTATGATGGACCGTGAAGTCTGGCGCAACATGGTAAATTCCATTGTCTCGACCACGGTCGAACAATGATGATGATGACTTAGCTATTTCTTCTACTATAAGAATAATCTCCCAGACAATGAATACTCAATAACATTCACGTAGGCTTAGAGGGATAAATACCGAAAGTTCACCCGGCATTTGATTACTTGTGGACGCGTTTCTGAGTTTGATAGTTGTGGAGATGCAGGAATTCCATCTCCATTCTAACATTCTCTTCATCAGCACACAGATTTCAATAATTTTATATTAGAGAGCGCTGAAAAAATTGAAAATACCTATCTGATTCAAGTAACATCAGACAAACTGTTTTCAAATCCAATACCAACGAATTCAAAACATAGGAATGAGGCTTCGTATTCTCCTTCGCCCACCCACCTTTGTTGTAGAGCAACAAATTCCTACAGAAAAATCTGCAGTTTATTATCAGGGAAAGAATTATATTATCAGTAATAATAAAGGGGAAATTAATTAATTAATTAATTAGTAATTTATAATTCTACCAAGTAGTGATCACTATGTTAAAAGGGTTCAGCAAAAGAATTTGCTTCGTCACATATCGAACTTTTAGAAATAGCAGCCAAAGAACTTAGCTATTTCTTCTACTATAAGAAAAAATCTCCCAGACAATGTATACTAAAAAACAATAGGCATATATATGGCTGTCAATGAACGACAGAGAACAGCATTGACAATTATTTTCATTGTGCATCAATGATGACTTTGCAACAATGTTACTTTATTTTCAAGTATCCATGTCTTTCACTTTGAACAGTAGTAACAAAGAATCGCATACAACGCGAGGAAAACAGTTGAACGTCATTTGAAAGTGTTCAAAGAAGGAATATTTGTTCGTTTTTATGTTGTCATACCAAAGGCAGGAGAAGGACTATTTAAGAATTTTGTTGCATGAAGTTTGAAATAGTACATCTTTTCCCGCTGTGCATAAGATTTTCAGTTACTTCAGTCCACTTAGGGCTGCTTGTGAATGCAAGGAAAAGTTCTGGATAGCCGATGTTTCTATCATAGGTAATAAATTTATTTCCAAGAAAGAACACAAACCACTTGTGACGTTTTCCAACCATAATTTACTTTGGAAAGAGACAAATTGATCTTGCATTTCTTTTATAAGCAGGAGTAATTACGTAAAGGGAATAACAGGGAAATAAAAGCACTCAAGAATGAAACAACAGTTTTCTATATTTTCTCGGGAGAAATGACTAAATCATAATGAAGTCCTTACACATTTTATATACTTTTCTTTGTTTTACATCCCTCAATTTATATTTACTATGAGTCTCTTTTATTCTTTAAACTCGATTATATGAAGTCGTTCAAACAATTTCACTTTGATTCTGATGTATAATTTCTTGTCACCGACTTGAATGATCGAAATATCCAGAAGAGTTTTTCAAACACCATTTAGAGTTCCGTGAGAATATAATTAGAACAGAGTAAGTCTCTACTCGGCTTCTTATTGATTACGAATGTTTAATATCTCTGTCTTTCTAAGTTAATCGATTGAAAAATAATAGAGACGTTGCCATTGATAATTTAATGAAATCTTCAAACAAATACGTCTCAGACATTCCATGAGAAAATTCAACCAAAACACAGCTGAAAATGTTAGTTTATAGCAAATTAGTTTATAGATTATTTTAATATTATTCTAATTACAGACGCAATCGTATTTAGATCGTATAAATATTAAAATTAGAATTTACAAACTATCTAGAGTTGCATATTTAAATGAAATATAAATAACGTTTTGAAATTCTAACTGTAAAACTGTTAGAATAGCTGCCGGCATATACATTCATGTATATAAATATAATTGGATAGAATTAAGATCAAGAAAACATGTGGATGGATATTAGAATATTTATGTGTAAACATTATTTTGCAAGTCAATTTTAGTCAATTACAGGAATAATACTAACGATTCTAAAGAAGAAATTTGTAAAAATACTCGATGTCTCGGTTTCTCGCGTAAAAAATATTATGGTAAACAATTAGAGTCTCAGATATGGGGTTCATTTCCAGCATTCTAAAATGAGATGATTTTAGGAGCATTTTCGTTAGTGTTATCTGAAGGAAGGGATTAGGCCCATTACTTACACTAGCGCTCTCACACCGGTGTGGTTATCACGACGATGGCTGCAAAAAAAAAAAAACAGAAAAGAAACAACCCAGGACCTTGACATCTGAGAAGAAATGATTGGATGTATGTGCGAGCAAGACACATTCTGTTGTACGGGGTATGAGAGGCGAAACGAATGAATAGGGAATGCTCTGGAGTTTGTGACATGATAACGGTTATCTACCAGAAACAGAGGCATCTCAGCTGTTGGCCGGGGGAGAAAGTGTGTTCATTAATGCCACGATGTCGATCAGTTTAGTGACGTGTTTTTGTTTGCTTTCCGGGACATCCGCAAAAAAAAATAAAATGAAAAATAATTTAATAAGAAATCTATGGTGATTTATGAGCATCTATCATTAGGATTTCGTGTTTAATGGTAAAAAAAGTGAATTCCAATATTAAACATCTTCATAGACCGACTCACAATTTAGATATTGTTCCCGTATCAGATCGATCGATTTTCCATCAAACTCTTTTACCTTAGCAGAAAGATAAATAAAATAATGCAACAAGGAGGGAAACTTTGGCAGAACTGATAAAGAAGTATTGGCTAATATATAACGTGATAAATCACTGCAGGAATTTAGTAGGATATTTTCTTGTTGAATTTATAAAGACTGATGATATTTAAGATTTTGTTTTTTACGAATTAAAATCTCATAATTTCAGTTTCAAATTTCATTATCATAAAATGTGATGGAAGTAATAAAAACTGTGTTAGTTTCGAAACTTCAAAATATTGTACACAATATTAACTGACAAGCAAACTAATGAAGTATTAAACATATTATGGAGTTGTTACATACTAGGGTGGGCTGAAAAGTTCATAGGCTGATTATGAAGGAGTGAGGCTAGAGCTTTGAAATCTTGCATGCATTAATTTCAATGCTTCTCATTAATAACTGCTTTGTTTCGAAACAGGAAAACATATCTGACGATACAAAAAGATTTCCAAATTAGCTAGTAGCGCATTATATTGAACATTGACAAAATTTTACATTTTGGCGTTATCAAGAACCTGCAGCATAAGGGTTTAGCCCCCAAGGACATTCATAGTAGCTCATACACTTCTGATTTACACTCTAGGGTATGACGTTCCAGCTTTATCAACAGTGCAAAGGTGGGCAACTGAACTTAGGAGGAGAAGAGAGAATCTTGAAGATGATCCAATCTGGACGTCTTACAATTGCAACTACCGGGAAAATCATTGATCATATTCACACTATGATGATGGATGATAGACGAATGAGTGTGAATCAAATAAACAATACTATTAACATTTCCCATCAGAGAGTTGAGAATACTCTGCATAATAATCCTGGCATGACGAATGTTTCTGCTGGGTGGGTGCTACGTCCTCTGACACCTAATCAAAATCGCACCAAGCTGATTACATCATGGGAACACCTGACATCGTTTGAAGCAGATCTAGCTAGATTTGTTCAACGTTTCCTCATCTAGGATGGGTGTTTGTTAAATCACTTTGAGCCAGAGAGAAAGAAAGAATGCATACAGTGGAAACACCCCTTCTTACCTGTTCCAAAGAAGGCCAAGATCAATTTCATCGGCTACGAAAGTGATGGCCCATTTTGGCGGGATTCTAAACGCATTGTGTTTATTGACTGTCTTCAAAAGTGCCGCACCATCAATGCAGTGTACTAGGCCAACATGCTGAGTTAGCTATAAAAGGCTATCAAGATTAAACGTCCAGCAAAACTGACCAATATATCTTGTTTCAGCATGACAACGTTCCAGCAAACAAGACCTTGGTTTTAATGGCTGCTGTGTGTGAATTTGGTTTTGAAATGGTTGATTATACCCATTATTCTCTTGATTTGGCCACATCTGATTGCCGAAGAAAACAACGAACACTTGGTTGGGAACCAGTATCGCAGTGTTGATGACTTCTTGTGTGCTTTGGATGACCTTTTGACCAACAGGATCGAAGCATTGCAACGTCAATGGAAGATGTGTGTGATCCGCAAGGGGAACTACGATGAAAATGAAACTCATTTGATAACAGTCCATGAAATTGTCTTGGTCAGCCTAGGTACTTTTCAACCAGAAAATGCCTGTAACTCGTTCCAAGATAACGTTTCTAAGATCTACGTTTATGTGTGATTCACTCTTTGTCTGCATTTATGCATAACGTACACTTTCCATTATTGGAAATTTATAGAATCATACAACCCCTTCGGTTACGTTGTTCTCGAATTTTATTTTTTCTTTATATTTGCTTTATATTCGAGGTTCTCATGTTGTATCACGCAATTTTTATGCAATTCTTCCTGGGTTTAGGATTGACAATTCTATGCGAAATATATTGAGTCGTGCAATATCGTGTGACTGACGTAATTTCATAAAAATATTTGATTTCTGTCCGGATGCATAGCGAGGCGATGACGTTAAAGGGAATAATGTTAGACTCAATCAATCGAAATGACTAACAGGAACGTTTTCTAATATAACATGCAGGTCTATAAAACATGATTATTTCTTAGATTTACTTCGTTCAAAAGTGCCGATATTTTATATTGAATGTGTCCCTGCGTTATCAAATTATAACCCACTCAGTTTGGTTACATATATGTTTAACATGTCACTGCTCTATCTTCTTCCACACTTTCAACTTCCTTTATTATAAAGGATTGCTATGAAAATATACTACTGCATACTATTTACACGAATTAGAGAGAAAGAAATGATTTACATAGAGTATGAAAACCACTGATTCATTGACTGAGCTTACCTAGAGTAATATACTCTGATATATTTCTGTATATCAAATATAAATATTGATTTCCAATTTTAGTACAAAGTGAATCATTTCAGGTTAGACTTCTAGAAGAATTATTCGACAATTTATCGTATTTTATCGATCACTGGTCCACAAAGACCAAATTCAAACTATGTTGGATTTGAACATAGAAGACAAAATTCTATCGGAAAGTATTTACAAGGCAACCATTTAAAATTACATTCAGAATTTATTCTTGTAATGCCTCTCTAAGTGATATGTCGATTTATCATAAAATTACCTTGCTGCTTTTCTGCAGGATAGTATGCATTATCAATCGAATCTACTATCTATCTATAGTTCTCCTTTCTTTATTATTACCGACTGATGCACAGATAATAGAATATCAGCAGATAAGGAAAATTAAGTGAAAAATATGCATCAGATTCAAAGCGCGTTATTGTTTTACCAACGCATTATCTTGCAGAAGTTAGATGATCAGTATTATTGTCCTATTGGATAGAGTGTATGTGTCAGGATTGTTCTACTTTCTATAAAAGTGAGCAGTGTCGTTTAACGAGGAACTTAATTTCAGCTATCTCAGGTCTCCTCAAAGTATAATGTATAACAGGTGGGTGCTGGTGCAGTCCTCTCTCCATTTACTATATTCACGATGTTCTTGAAAGACTACAATTTCTGGGAGGACTACAATAACTCTATAACTGCTCGCCACCGCATGGACACCTAAAACAATGAGAGTATTATGGCACATCATGCTAGACATACTCGCCAGGCCTATTCTTAATAAACAGTGTAATTTTTGCGTATTTCGAAATATCTCTTATCACTTTAAAAAGAAAATGCATTATAATACTAGTTGTGAGTATGCGTGTTTCGGTAAGGTGTCAGTATTATAAATTTAGTACAAAACTACATCTTGTCATAGATTGGCTTTGCATACGATATTTGTATTTTTAATAACCTTTACTATAGTAATATCAGTTTCAAATGTTGGCATAAGTACAGCAATTTCAAAAGAGGAGGCTAAGTCGATTAAATTGACCCAAACGTTCAACTTAGTACTTATTTTGTCGACCGCTAAAGGATGAAAGACAAAATCAACCGTGACATCATTTGAACTCTGAGCTTGAAGTCTGAAGTAATGCTGCTAAGCATTTTTTCCTGCGAGGTAACGACTCTACAAGCTCACTGCCTTAAAGCAAAGTCGACGTTGCCGGAATTTGGACTCAGAACTTAAACTGCTAAGTATTTTGTTCGCTATGCAAAAGATCCTACCAGCTAGCCGTGCTCTTTTCCCTTACTATAGTGATATGCGTTTTAAATTTTGACTCAAGTCCAGTAATTTCGGTAGAGGGGCAAGTCCATTACATCACCCCATGTGCTTCATCTTATACTTATTCTAATCGACCGCGAAATTTAGAAACAATTCGGCCTCGACGGAATTTGAACTCAGTACATAATGTCAATAGGCATTTTGATCAGCGTGCTAACGATTTTGACAGATCGTCACTATTTTTACTATAGTAATATAGTAAAAACTGTTTACGTGTCATCAATTAAGTAAACACTTTCGCGCATATCTACCTCCTAAATTCATGCTATAATTTAATTCTGTTTATAATCCATGATGTAGAAACATTATTGAAATATATAAAGATAGCGATGTAAATATTACATTCCCAATAACGAAAGATTAAATACATGCATAGAAACATACACACACAAAAACACAGACACTCATACAGACAGACAGAGAAATACACACACACGCACACGTACGTGTATGTGCGGGTTTTGTAATGTCAAATATATCATGATATTTTCTTCAGAAAAAAGTCACTCATATTTGAAGAAAAGCAAAGCAAATTAATAAGGTATAGATTAAAACGTTATATTAAAGTTTGAGTAAAATATTTGTTTTCATGTTTCTTTAATGCGGTTCCGCGTTCTCTTACTATAACCAAATATTAACCTACACATTGTTTGCAGTTCTCTGAACTTAAATTACCAAGGGGATTTTGAAATGCATGAATTGCTTATAAGGATGAAGACATATGGATTCTTAATAAACTGCTATTATTGAAAGAATTTCGCAGAATCATTAGACTGTCGTGCATGCAATATTTTGTTGCAAATATTTGCGTTCTGATTTAAATTTCTGAAGTTGGTTTTTCTTTTCATCCACCGTGAATCTATAAAAAATAACTCTTAAGTATTGGGCTCGATATTATTTTCATATTTTTAAATATTTCGTAGGAATTTCCATCCCACGTTGATTTGTATTTGAGTCGAACTGAGATGTTTTTCAGACATGTCGTATTACTTTTCTATGCAACATTAAATTTGCCTGGCTTGTGATATTACTTCAATAGATAATGTAATATATGAACTCTGCTATAAGTCGGGAGCTGCGCCAAGTATTATCTACGTGCTACATGTGCCATGTCATATTATTGGATGGCGGCTGTGTAGTATGTGTTATTGCTGGTTTGAATAATGCATGATCGTATTGTCTATATTTTCCGATTCTTCTGAGATTGTACTGCTTGGGTTATAATATATTAGCAAGATATAGTTCGTTTAGTTGTGAATATTGCGCAGAACAGCATAACCCTCTAACATAATCAATTTGTACTAATTGACCCGATGTGTGACAAACATATTTGCTAAGACTCTCAGGGTTATCTTTTGATGATATATTTTAATTTCAATGTGCTTGGAAATATTGTGGTCAGAAGCGATGGATATATCTATCGGGATATAACTGTTCCTACTCCCGCCCTTAATAATTATATAAAATATGCTCATTCTAACAGAATCTTTGTCGCAACACGAATGTCTCGGCTTTCTTAAGACTGATCCTTGGCATGTACCATATATGATTTAGGCTTTTTTAAGCTTGTCCACCATTTTTACATGTCAGCAATAAATAATGTTATGAATCTTAATTTCAACACAGGCAAAAATATTATGTAGTGACCAATAATATTGCATAAGCCAAATCAATTTCCGCAACTTTCTGAATATATTTCTTATCTTGATTCTTGATGATTTACTATCAATTTAATTGTTACTATCAATTAAATTTTGGAATGAGACTACATCTGAAGAGAAGCACAACACGATATAATTAAGGCTATTCTATCATGTGTCAACTAGCGTCCATCACAGACTAGTTATATCTAGTGTATATTTACCGAGTTAATACAGCATAACCTAAAGTTATATGCATGTATATGCTATTCTTAGAGGACAGATCGATGACGAAGATTTTTCCAAATATAGTATTTCTTTTTGTGAAGGTGCGTGAGTTAATCGTTGTGAGTTCGATACCTGTATTTCACGTTGTGTCAGTCCACTCTACTGGAAAAAAAAGTTAGCCGTACCTTTAATTCACAAAGCTTGTCTAGTAACAATTTGTATCACGCTGAATCTCCCTGAGAGCTACGTTAATGTTACCCGTATTCAAGGAGTGCTCAGTCACTTGTACGTTAATTTCCAAGATGTTCCGATGGCTGGTCAACTGGAACACTCGTCGTTGAAACCTATGGTGCGGCAGTTATACTTCAGATTAATGATAATACCAACATAAGTATTTCACTTCAATTCAAGAGTAATTCCTGAAATTCTTCTAAATAATTTAGAAAACCTCTTTTCACTTTCTTTTGTTCATGTGATCAACTAACATCTTAGACAAGGGCATATTCTCAAACTATTCATGCCCGATCAAATTCATTCCAATAACATAGAGAAATTTTGAATTCTATACTTTCATGCCCGCCAGTTTTACACGATTGTATAGTGCTGTCCGGCAGTATAATTCCATATCAATTTAACTGGCTTCCTCTCTGACACTCGATGCTTTGCGTATTACTACTGATGATCTACCAAACAATGAAATCAAGTGATACATTAGTCCAGTCATACACCACCGTTTTTAACACGTATCTTGTTCAATATCGTTAAAATGTTTACTGTTCGAATTTATAAAACCGAACATCATCGGATAAAGAAGAATCATGAAATTGCATTACAAAAGTTCTATCAACTATACCAAATAAAGATAAACTGATATTACAAAACGACATCTGAGAGAGGAACGTGTAAATGTACGTGTAATCTCTCTATTGAATACGATTCACACGAACGCTTTATGCAAATTAAAATACTGCGCATTACAACTGTGGTTTGAAATCATATAAATTCGCATCTGTCCGTAATAAACCATAATGCCAAATAGTTCTGGGTATCTTCTGTAAATCAAAGCTTAGTGTCAAATGGAAAGTGCGCTTTGTGAATTTTGTATGTTAAGACATGAGATAAGCATAATTAATCACCTTAATGACTGTAGGAAAAATATATTTTCTATTTACTAGTTTTTTCTGTCAAATGAAATAAATATGACTGATATTTGTAAAGGAATATAAGTTTTGTTATCTCACGAGATTCTATTTGGATTTAAAGGCAACGAAAATCACATTCAGAATTTCATGATTAATTGGAATAAAGAAGTCTATCTGCTAGTTTGACGATACGATTCAAAGTAAATACATTAGAAAATATTTACAAATAAATTATAATATCGAAGATTAGATAATCCACCAGCACACAGATGCGTACACTTCCAAAATGACACACACGCAAATATATGTAAAGGAAAAAGAGAAGAGAAGGATGCATTCTTCAAATAGGCGGAAATAATATTCCCACGAGGAAATAATAATATTTTGCAATACTCTATATCACATACCACTAAGCTGTAATATGACATTTGGGAGGAAACTTTTCAACCGAAATCTGATAGACATTGGGTCAGGTATGAACGGGAGGGTAGTGTAATTATATCAGCATTGTTCTATATGCATAGCTTCAAAAATGAGAAGATAGGTACATATGATCAATTCATTCCTATTTATCGAATATACATACATGATCGTTTCTTTTTGACGGGCAACTCGATTAATTAATTTTCTTTAACTAAACAGTTTGAAATTCGGATACTGGTAGAATGTGTCATATATAACATCCTTTACTCTTAGCCTTGTTGAGAAAAGTTTCTATTTACGAAGTTATTTCGTGATAAACTTGTCGTATTTCGGTAATTTCAACCAATCAATGACGTGTATTCAGCTGAATGAAATTACTGATGTCGTTTGTCAACAACTTCCGACGGTGTATATTTCGTTTGTCACTGTTATTTATGGCATATTTCATCTCAGTTACCTTCGTATGAATAAACAAGTGTATCTGAAGCACGTTTACTTCATGACACCACCAAAATCGATGTGCATTTCTATGGTTTTAGTGATTTTGCTCCTGTTTTTCAGCTACTATTTTCGGAAAGACTTTCTCCCGTCTCCCCATTTTCTCACAAATTATTGTTTGTTTAAAAAAATTTTTTTTTGCCAAAACCCAAGCTTTTCGGATGCGGAGATTCCGGAAAATTGCCAAAATTCGGTATTTTGAAATTTTTTGCCCGCCTATCCCTTCTCCTCCAATTTCTTCATCTTTAACTTTTTTCAGTATCACTAACCCTAAAACAGCAACCCTAACCTTAATCCTAAAGCCCCAACGTTAACCCTAACTGAATCCTAAATCTAACGCTAACCCTAACCCTAAAACCTAACCCTAACACCAAAAAGCTAACCATACCCCTAATATCCTAACAGTAACCCTAAGTAGAAATTTTGAAAACTAAAACCAGTACAAACACACAAAAGATGTCATAAGTAACAGTGACAAACGAAATATAACCCCAACGATAGTTGTTGTTGACAAACAACAGCAGACATTTTATTCAAATGAATACACGTCATTGATTGGTTGAAATTACCGAATTGGTTTTACGGGGACGTAAACACAGCAACATTAGTTGTCAGGCAATGGTGGGAGGACAAACACAGACATACACATGCATACGTACATACATACACACACGCGCACACACACACACACACACACACACAAACACATATATATATATATATATATATATATAAATATATATATATATATATGTATATATATATGCAACGGGCTTGGTAGGCCCAAACCTATATTAGAAGGTGCCACCAAGTTGGATTGAACACTGAACCATGTGGTTGGTAAGGAAGCTACGTACCACACAGCCACTTCTGCGCGTGTATCTTAGTAGTTCATTTCGTAACTACTTGGAATTTTACACATTGTATTCATTTTCATATCTCCTATATATGATGTTTGAAACAAGTTAGTGAGTTTAGCCATAAATTTACGCTAATAAATATATCCTACAATACTCATTGACAACTTCTATTGTTTGCAGGTCTATATACATATATACTGTCTGTCTGTCTATCTATCTATCTATCTATCTATCTATCTCTCTCTCTATCTCTCTATCTATCTATGCATTTGTATCTTAGATAGATAGATAGATAAATAGATAGATGGACAGGCAGATGTATATAAATACATTACACATATATACATTTACACATGATGCAAAGTGTGCTGTAGAGAACTCATCGTTATTATGCATTTATATTTTATCGATTATATCATTAAAAATACATAGCGGTTCCTTGCTGGTATCGTATTAATATAAATAATGAATGGTGCTTTCTTTCCCTTTGTAGGAATACATTTACATCCATGGTCATTAACTGAACTACAACTGAACGTAATTTCTTTCGTAGTTGTGTAAATATTGGTTTACTTGGTTTCTGCCCAGTGGTTAGACAACATTAAACACATCTCAGATGAAAATTGTTTCAATCATGGCGATATGTTTCTGTATGCAAATATCTAATAGCATTTTATCCACTGTAATAACATATATATATATATATATATATATATAATATATATATATATATATAATATATATATATATATATACATATATATTAATACTTATAGATAATTTTAATTGATTGTCTTTTGCTAAAAGTTGAAAGCACGGGCTCGAGATTTCGATTTGGGGTCGAATGTTAATATTTTTGTCTGGGTGTATATTTGTATGAGATCAATATTTGCTGACGTTCACATCACGCTGCATTTGTCATTCTAACCTATATTCAAGTGCAGTAGTAGCTAGCAAATTATATTACTATAATTTGTCTAGGGAATGCAGTTTCTTGCTAAGTTTTAGCATGCATATCTCACCATTTATTTTCGAGAGATGTCATTATTGCTTCTTTAGATTGCACTTTTGTCCACCAATGAAAAGTTCAGTGGCGCATCCTGCAAAATATAAAATATACATACAGAAGTTTTTAAAAAATGTTTCTAGCAAAAGAGTCATATTCCTACAAATTGATTTCAATTCCCTCTTCGCCTGCCATAATTTTACAGCACAATTTACTATTTATCTTCCTGATAAATATATTTTTGTAACCATCCTGTACATTTAAAAGTCTATCCTGGGACAACGATGTTATATATGGAAATATATCCGTTGTTCATTTAGATTTCAATCTGGCCACTGAAGCTTCTGCTATTTGAAAGCATTTCACTCTCAAATCACACAGACTGTGTTTTGAAAATCGACATAATAACAGAAAAAAAATGGAATCTACCACTGATGGTAAAATTTCGGCTACCGTTGATCTTGGGCAAGTCAAAGAATATTTTTGCACCAAGATATGAACTTCAACTCGTTTCTGTATATTTATCCGTGATGTTTTCTGTCAATGCTGAAATGAAGCGGACATATTTTCGAAATAAGACGAAGTATGGACTTTAGTTATGACAATGTTGTTAATTTTCAAACGTAAGTTAGTTATCAGGATACAAAAGCAAATATATTACATGCATTATTATATTACAGATTAACTTATATTGTCCTATTGTATGACTCGCTATCTGGAGTAATTGGCAGCAATATTGGTTATCAAATTTTGTAACAAGGCCAGTAATTTCAGGAGAGGGATAATTCGATTACATTGAGAGGATGAAAAGCAAAGTCGATGTGGCAGAATTTGAACTCAGAATGTAAAGACAGACGTAAGACTGCTAAGCATTTTGCCCGGCGTAATCGCTACCATTGTTGGATAGAATATTAAAGGTATTAAGAAGTATTTTTGCTGAAAGATAGTGCTACATTTGTTACTGTATTGCTTTTTAGGTGATAAGCTAATTCGAAATCGTTTGGGTGTGCTTTAACATCTAATTATAATGTGGTTCCTTAGCAGATCATTAGAATTTACGGCAAAAATGTTTGCAGTATATGTCCCTGGCCTGTATCCTACAGAGTTCAGAGCGCAGCAAATTAAGAATTGATTGTCTTTCTTACGAAGTAGCTAATATAATATACTATTTAAGTACTTGATTCAAATAATCAATTGTTCACTCTCACAAAATATATTCGTCTTTTTGTCAAGGCAGGATTAAATTATTTTCCTTTCTTTTAAATATTATAATTATGTTTCTAGAACTGCGACAAACCAATACTGTCGTTCAAATGCGCTAAAGATTCCCCTCACTACGCTCTAAACTAGTCCACTTCCGATGTAGTTTAAAAACAACGCTCGATTCCATACACGGACGGTAAATTTGAAATGCTATTTTGCCGTTGTAAGTAACAAAAACTGAAAATACACTGCAGATTTCTAAGAAGCATCAGTGATTTGATTATAAACATGCGGATGAAGAAAACCAATGTCGGCTACAGCTTAATTTTGGATCAGAAAGCTGAGTACAGAGATGCATATCATGAGTGCCTTATATCTACCGCTATACATAGGCAGCCATTTCGCTCGATATTACTCTCTCTTGATCCCAATCTACCTATTTGCTCTTTAATCATTTAGAAATGTATTTAAACAGTTTCCAAATAAGGAGGTTTAATTAGAAATAACGTAGATAAAAGTTCCCATTAGTTAGCTTAGTCAACTAACCGCAAATTTACTTTAATTAAATTTTAACAGACTCATACTAAGCCTTGTCATAGCTTTTTGTGAAGTGATACAAAATACCATTAGAAATTCAACTTCCTTTACACATTTCACTTACTAATTGATTTCTATACAGGGTGGGGCAGAGAGATCGGACGTTTCTGAAAGGGCTGTTACTCAGCTCCGGTGGGAGGGACATATATTCGACAGGTAAAATTCTGACCGTGGTGTCTTAGCATTTTGTTTTCTTTTCATGTGTAATCATGGGGCTGTGGATGAAAGAGCATCGCGTGTTTGCTTACGACAGTTGCGTGAAGAATAATGAGTCTGTCAGAGCAGTGTGAGTTTCGGCGCCATTCAACTTTCACTGAAATCAGGCTGTTCCCACCCGTATCACAATCTTACGTTGGGTAAGTGCACTTGGTACATGAGATACACTAATGAATATGGGACAAGTGGGGGGGTGCCACACGCGGTACGGGCCCCAGAAAATGTGGAATGCGTCAGACAAGCTTTGATACGGAGTCCAACTTACGCTGTGTTGAACAAACCCACTGAACTTGTCATCGGCAATCGATAGGTAAGGCGTATTTTCTTGAAGACCTGCGTTTCCACCTGTGCAAATTGGTCATTGGGCAACAGTTCAAACCATGGGACTATGCACATCGGCTTAACTTCGAAAGTTAGTTGGAAGCAATTTTTTAGGCAAATGACAAGATCATTTTGTTAATGAATAAGGAAGCTCGTTTTCGTCTCAATGGCATGGTCAATTAACAGAACTGTCGTTATTAAGTTCTTCAAAATCCAAGAAAACTTCACGAAAGACAACCGAAGTGTTGAAAATGTTGCTGTTGTTGGACCTTCCTTTTTTTAAGATAATAATGGAACTGCTCTTACTGTGAACTCCAAGCGTTACATCGATATGATAAACAACTCTGTTCCTGAATTGCGACGAAACCGTATGCTAATTCAACATATGTGTTTTCAGCAAGATGGGGCGACGATCCGCATAACCAGTCTCTAAGAGATGCTATCACACTAATATGAATATAATTACCCTCACCTTTATACATACATACATGCGTACTTACATGCGTTCATACATGTACGCACACATACATGTGTACATACATGTATGGAGATGCGTACATACACATACATACATGTATACATACATACTTACTTACATACATACATAGAGAAGCTAAATGCCTCAGTGAAAAACTCTGACATTAGAATAGAATAACTGAGAGAAGAACAGTAAACAAAAAAATAACCGCAACCAGGCAGCAGTATGCAGAGAAATGAGAGGAGGAGCAGTGAACATCACGGAAGCTCATTCACGAGAAGACTTTAACTCGTCTGGAGGGTAATGTGAAGTGAAGAGAAGGAATTCAACCAATCCAAAATTGTTATTCCACCTGGGTCACATACAAATCATAAGCATTGATGCATTTGTGATCCAGAAACTCCAGGGTGGAAAAGCACCTGGAAGAGACTTGACTGATTGATATTCCTACAAGAAGCTAACATTCTACCGACCATATCTTATCAATCTGTAATAGCAAGGTCTCATTGAGAAAAGTATCATATCAGACTGATTAGCTCTGGCAGAGACAAAATTGCCCCAAATGAAGAACCAACCACATGCCAAAACACTACCGGCCGATTGCATGCCAGATATTGATGTAGAAGATATATATGTATAGCATATTTAAACCTCCCCCTCCAGGACCATTGAGAAAAACCAATAACAGTATCACTCTCAGAAGAAGCGGCTGGGAAAAATGGAGACTACGAATGCGCGTTGAAATTGCTAATCAACAAAACTGTGATGTCAGTGGTACGAGAACACAGGAGGAATCTAGTTTTAATGTGGCTAGACTACAAAAATAAAAAATAAAAAAAATAAATAAAGCATTGACTCTGATCCCCACTCACTGATGCTAGAAGCTCTTCAACTTGCTTAAGTTCCAGTGAGAATAGTGAAAGCCATAGCTGATCTGACTTCATCATAGGCCACCATCTTCAAATTGAACACAAAAAGTGAAGGTATTATCACCGATAGAATACAGTATCGCAAAGGCATATTCCAAGTACACATTTTCTCTGAGATTTTGCTTATATATTCTGTAAACCCCTGGTCATTAGTGTTAAGGAAGTTTGAAGGATATCTCACTGGTCCACAAGGAAACAGATATATAAGAATTACACACTGTTTCTTTGTGGATGACCTAATATTTTATGCAAAGACTATGCATGAAATGAAAAAATCCTTGACCTAATTACAGCATTCTCAAAGGATGAAGGGTTGGAGTTTGGTCAGGATAAATGCTGTCATATGACTCTGAAAAGGGAGAAAACTATAACCCAGACTAATAACATCTCCATGAATGATCTTACTGTTTCCCCTATATCTGACGAGGAATGTTGCAGGTATCTAGGGGTGGATAGAAATATATCTTACAATGGCACCTGTAACAAAACATGTGTCACTAAAGAATATTACAACTGAATAAAAAAGAATTGGACCTCAGAACTCTCTGCATTCAATAAACAGTGGACCACACTGTGCTTGCAGTGCCAGTACTCTTACCAAAATTTGGGCTGGTTGATAAGATGAGCCGAGCCATTGATGCGAAAGCCCCAAAATACTAACAAGTACATATAATGTCCACACAAACAATGAAGTAGGCGGCCACTACCTAAAACGAGCAGAGGCTTAACATTGATCGAAAATGCCTTTGAATGTTGCATCATATCCCTTCAGCCACATCTTTTTTAACACCAAGTGTCGGAGTGCAACCCTTGGCCAACTTTGCCTACACGAGGCTGACAACATCCTAAGACTTAGAAAGCAGCCCCTTGAGCAATACTCTTTGTCTAATAACCTAGAATACATGCCCAAAGAAGTCGCTTTCATTTATGAAAATGTATACATCAATCTTGTATTACAATAAGTCCCGGCCAAAATAATATATACTGCATTAATATCCATTGCACTTCCGTTGCGTTGTTGCCGGTATTCAACTCATAAAGGAGAATATGCCGAATATGCTCCTTTGTCACTTCCTTTGTCACTGTTAAAATTCAACTGCACACATCAAATCTTTCACAAAGAATAAGAACAAGGTAAAATTACTACCTGCTTATATTGCAAGCTGATGCAGGTAGTTTTTACTGTCCCCCTCCGAATTTTAGTTCATGCAATTGAAAAAAACCGTATACGTTATGTGACGACCCAATGCATATAAATAGTTGATAAGTAGCTTTCTATATTATAATACAAATGTGACTAATTCCGACAAATGTTACTATCATTATTAACACATCGTCACTCTCGTAACGCAATACTTTGTAATTTTGTTTCAATTTGAAGGTATGAAACTATTATCAATATTTAATGAAATCTGCTCGTTGTAGAGCAGTGTCCTTCCAATAACTAAAGCTAATTGTTGATCAACGTAGAAAATATGCAAATGAAAATAAAGTTTATTTCGCAGGCCTAAGATTACTGAATCTTTTGATACACCATACGTCAAAATCGGCAACTAGAGTTTTCGAATGCATAAGGAATATGAGCACACACACAAATACAAACTCTCTTTTATATATATATATAGATTATAAATTTTATGTGCGTGTGTGTATACACTATTAAATACTTATATTCATTTGTGCACTCACATACATACATACATACTATTGATGAATCCGCTCACTTCATTGCGTGATGTGTAGCCAATTTCTTTTTCAATATATATACATACATATATCTATTTAATGATACCCTCATTGTCGCTGTCATGAATGTGCATCTCTACATGTACCTCTACCAATATTTTTCCACTTATTTTCTTTACAAATTTTCTCTATCTATATCAGGCATCAGAAGATACTTCCAACACACGGAAAATAAAGCTACAGTGAAACCTTATTGGGGGTCCTTCATTTAGATTTATTCATTTCTATATATCGTGATATGTCTGTTTACTTTTAATAATTCCACTTTGAAAATAACTACGATATTCATCTTATAACAATGTTCTGCAAGTACTTGTATACCATTCCCTATTTTGCTCGGTGCAAATCGGTGACCAATGGTCATTTGGTTTACAATATATTCTTAGCGTTAGCGAACTCTAGCTATCGCTCTGATATACAGGTGCTCGCGACTGAGGATAAATTAAATAGCTTGTTGGAATCTTATTCATTAATTCATGGTTAATCTTTGCTAATCATTTTTTTTCGCGCAAGAATTGTCCTTTCACACAAACATTCATGTCAATTATAATTATTTGTCGAGGTCGACTTTGCCTTTCATCCTTTCGGGGTCGATAAATTAAGTACTAGTTACGCACTGGCGTCGATTTAATCTGTTTGTCTGTCCTTGTTTGCCCCCTCTGTGTTTAGCCCCTTGTGGGTAGTAAAGAAATATATAATTATTTGTCAAGTCTAGAAATACCCATCTTTCAATTCAGCTGGGGAATTCCCCGTGATAGCAAAATATCCTCATTCCCATAAAATGCTACTTTCCCATTTCCGAAATTGGTGAGCTATGTTGAAAAATTGTTCTGCACATTAGTCTCATGTAATAAAGCTCACACATCGGTATTGGAGGAGAATTTATGTACTTTATTCCATAGGTATGCTTTTATTTAAGATCTTGTTCGTCACGAAATGACTGGTAATATCTGTCTGAAATCTCCTGATAAAACTAATGTAACTCATCCCATAGATTTATTGTTGCCTCTTATGTTCTGTAAGATCTTATCAAGATCTTCCATTGCACGTCTATGTGACATGGACCATTCATCCCAAATGATCAAGTGGTCTGGCGCAACACTTCTGCTGAACCTTTGCTTATGTTACATACTGAACTATCATTTGTGACCAGGTTTAGCGGTAATTTAAAAGCAGAAAGAGCTGCTCGTCATCCCGGGAGTATGGTGGCATAATTTATCGCTCTTGCTATGTCTCTTGACGTTAAATCACTAACCGTACAGTTTGCTTTTGGCAACCCAGAGCCAGACACTTGTTAATGCTTGCCTCCGATGGACAAAACTTGATTCCCAATTTCAATCAATTAAGAATTGTTTCAGAGAACTCAAGATTGATATCTGGGTTTGCGTGGTGGACTGATCTGACGCTGTTTCCTCCAATGCTGTAGGGGACTACTAAGCTGACACATGTTCAGTATAATTCAAAAAACGTTTCGGAGTTTCCTTTGAGCATCTCATATTAATGACTCTGTCAATGCAAAGTCCCAATGGTCATCATTTTCTAAAAAAATCTTGTTGATTTCATGCTTCCCTATAAGTTTCACACACACGACAACTTACCCTCCCCGAAACTTGGAATGATTTCGGACCACGTGATTCATGCAAAAGAAGCCGTAAGTAGAAGTATTCTGCCGGGCTTGGGTGGACACTGTAAACTCTTGCAAGAGCGACAGACCCACATTTTCTCTTGCGCTATTTACTGTTTTTCGAGATGTAATACATGGCTAATTGTGGATAAAGGAGTTTTCATGCATTTTTACCTACTTGCCACAGCTTTAAAAAAAAGTAGTAAGGGTAGATTCTGTTGGAGAAAGTGCTTGTTGCAAAGCTGTTTCTTTGTAACGATAAACGTGTGGCCATTCTCAAGATAGACACTCAGATGAATAATGGGTGGGTGTTCATCATAAATGGAAAAAATTAAGATGCGTCAAAAAGCCTCGTTGCTGCATTGTTCTCAGAAACAGATTTAAAAATAAAAATGGGTATTAAAAAAAGATGATCTTCACAAGAGTGATTGAAATAAATGGCGATTTCGGAACGCTCATACACACACACACATACATACAGTATCAATCATCTCCTGAAATGCACACGTGTGTTTGAGAGAAAGAGCGCGCGCGCGAGAGAGAGAGAGAGAGAGCGGGTGAAGAGGTGTGTTGTCATGTATACGTACATACATAAATAAATAAGCATACATCTTTTTTTATATTTATGTGTGTGTGTACGTGAGTGAATGTGTGACAAAGAGTGCCACTTAGACATCAGTCTCTCTTTTCTGTGTCTCTCTCATATAAACACGCAAATATATATATAAAAATGTATGTATATATATATAATATATATATATATATATATATATATATATATATACATACGTATTTATGTATACTTGACAACACACCTCTTCACCCACTCATTTTCTGTCTCTCTCTCTTTAACACATACATACATATATACATAAATGTATACAAACGTACATACAAAAACACTTTTGTGGGTGTTTCACTGACATAGATCTGAACACGCCGCGCAAAATGTCAATAGAAAAATCCATTTACGGAAATTAGTTAAGTGTGCGGGTGGAAGCGAAAAAATGTCCCTTTTTTTGGGACGCCTCATGCTGAATTGCAAAATTCTAATGTGATATTTGTGTAATAACCAAATCAAACAAAGAGTGTGTATGTTTATATTAGAGAGACAGTATATGAGAGAGAAAGAGAGAGAGAAAGAAAGAAAGAGAAAGATGTGGGCAAACAATGAATAAAATAAATATGGATTGAGAAAATCGTATGAATAAAAATTCGTTAAAATCAATATTGTACCGAATATTTAAATTTGAGAACTTAGTAAATATATCTTTCAGTAATTCATCTTAATTGTTTGCAAGTAGCGAATTAAAACATTAAAACAGAAAGTTAGAGATTTCGTAAATGAAAACAAGAAAATTTTGCCGTTGCAATGTCAACACCGGAAGTTGACATTGAGAAACCTTTTAAAAATGTGAATCATATATATAAAGCAATATTATTTATTTTTGATAAAAAAAAAAAAAGAGTAATCCGAAGGATCTGTTATGTACCCGAGGTCAAGTTATTCGTGCATCCCAAGTAAACAACTAATTCATGCAGCCGTTTCCGCCTGAAAAGCGAATATACGCACACGCAGAGTTCTGTTTCGTTTCGTATATATATATATATATATATATATTATATATATATATATATATTTGTGGCTGTGTGGTAAGAACCTTGCTTCCCAAACGCAGGGTTCTTATTTCAGTCCCACTGCATCGCACATTGGGAACATTTCTTCTACTATAGCCTCGGACCGACCAAAATTTGTGAGTAGATTTGGTAGAGGGAGACTGAAAGAATTTATCACAAAAATTATCTGCTGACTGTCTGGCCAGAGAGAACTCAGTGCATGTAGATAATGGCCGCCCTGTCGAAAATGTGGATCTTCATGTGTTTCCAAGTGGATTTAATTTACCTGACCTCTGGTGTCACAGAAGAAAAGATGCTCGTCTCATACAATTTAGGCTTGGCAGTCTGGGGCATTGCTCATATTTCTATAGAGTTTTTGTCCAATTCAACACAAAATTGTATTGCATAGCGATCTTCCGCAATGTCTTCACATCCCGACTGTATTCTGTATTAGTCAGCTGTGATAATCAGCGTTTAGAAGGATGTATTCCAAGTTCTCTTACAGCCATATCCTCCAATCTTGTGCAACAAATAAACTGGTTTACTTCTTAGATGTACTAAAATTAAAATAATCTAGGACATGATAACTGCGTCTGCAATGAAATGACTCAAAACCTCTGGAATACATCACTTATACATCTTAGATAAGAAGATAAATACATGAATATTTAGAATTAGATAAGCGAGAAAATAAAAGAGGCAATAATCTGGAAGAAAAAAGGGGGCTGGGTTTTAAGGAGGGACACGTGTGTAAGAGCTGTGGGTGTCAAATATTCGGACTTACAATCGATGAAGTGACTTGTCTCAACATGATTATCAGGAGTATGTGTGGTGTGGACAAAATATTTAATTTAAGTCTAAAAACTAATGCCTGTTGGTAGAGAATGGTGGTTCACTAGTTCGAAACTGCTATGATAATTCAAAACAAAATGCGATTCTTTAGCTCTGAACGTACTTTGTAATCTAATGAAAAATTCTAAAGTTTGAAACAAATATTTTAATCAATACAAAATACATTTTTGTAGAATTCTATTTTTAACTTAATATTCATATGCCTTTTGTGATATATTCAGTTTTATGATTGCCTACTGTCGTCAGAAATCATATACGTATTCACACACACACATACACACACATGCACACATGCACACACAAACTTGCGCACGCGCACACACACAAACATACACACACAGAGTAAAACATGCACACACGTGTTGAATGTGTACAATATAATTATGACTACGATATTAACCTTGCTCCACGGACTTGTCTCGGAAAATTCAAAATCCATAATAAAATATCGAAAACAATGGGGATTATATATAATAACTCACAACTATCTTTTCACAATTATTCCCTGAAGTCGGCGTTTTAATGAAGCTGTACGTAAACAAAGAACTTATTTCATCTCACCTTAATCTATTTCTGTTCTCCGTTCAATATATAACTGCGCACATATTTACAAAAATATACACATCTGTCCATATATATTGAGACAATGAAATATTCGTACGTAATAGTAATTTCAAATTTTAATACAAGACCAGCAATTTTGTGGGATGGAGTAGGTCGATTAAATGGACAGCAGCGCTCAACTGGTAATTATTTTATCGACCCCAACGATTTCAAAGGCAAAGCAAATCTAGGTGGAATTTAGACTTAGAAAGTAAAGATAGACAAAATGCCGCTAAGCATTACACTCGGCCTGCTAACGATTTTGCCTGCTCCCTACCCAAATTTGATACGCGATAATGATGGTAAATGGAGGTCGCTTCGAACTATATTTTGACATTCAATTCTAGGAAAAAGAAAAATATCCATGTGTTTGAGTATTTGTGAGATCATAACGTAACTTATATGCATTTGTATACCTTACACCTACATGACTGTATGTGTGTGTGCGTGTATAAAATAAAAATTGTTCAAATCCTTTCTGACTGTGCGAGATTTGTGTACGTGGTGAACTATTGATTATAATCAATATATCCAAAAAACCGGTGTCTCTGCAATGAAAAACATATTTCATTCTAGCATTGGCAAATGTACACTGGTTTGCATGTAGGGATAGTTGATTACATCGTCTCGATGCTCAACTCGTGCTCAAAAATATAGAGAAAATACTAATTATCCGACGTACCAATTACAAACTTCCTATGTGATCGTCTCCTTTACATGAAATGTTTTCAAATGTTGGCACAAGACTAGCAATTTCAAGGGAGTATCTAAGTCGATTAGGTCGAACCCAGTGCTCAACTACAACATATTTTATCGACTTATTCCTCCGCGAAATTGCTGGATATGTGCCAAAATCTGCCACTAATATTGCCACCGAACACTTTGGTATTAAGTGAATTTACTGGTTTGAATGAACATCAAAACATTCACGATGAGACAATGTTTGCTGTAAAATCGTCGAGAAACTTGATTTAGGGTCTTTGGAGGGAAATGAATGGCAAATCGAAATCAACATTAAAAATAAGTTTCTCAATCAATCTATCTTGTGGTTAAATATGACAAAACTCGAAATATATCACGTGCTACAACACACTGGCAGCCAACATTACTTCTTCCGCAGTACATCCAAATTATGAAAGAAAATATGATTTCCTCCTCTGTCGAATTCTATTTCTCCCTCTCTATTTCTACCTCTCTCTCCCGTTCTCTCTTCCAAATTACATCTCTATACTTTCAATGCAATAACCAATAATTGCAATGCACAAAAATGAAACACAAATAACAAAAAAGCAGTATAGCAATGAACCAAAAACTAAGTGTTAACACCTACTAGAAAAGACGACAAAAAGAATGTTACCATCAAACATGATAAAGTGCTCCCACCCAACTATATAATGAGGCACATTATAATTCTAACAAAAAAAATTAAATTAAAAGAATTAAAAAAGCACGTCATTATTCTAACCCCAAAAAATTAAATTAAAAGAAGTAATAATTCATTTTCGCTCTATCGTATACCTTACGCATTTTCTATGCGATATATAAGGAAAAAGACAACAAGAAACTCCAGTTCGTAACGTTTTGTTCTTGACATGCTAAACACATCAACTTTAATAACGTTCTGTGTGCATTTACATTTACGTATACAGTATATTCGTTGCAATGGTCAATACAGAATTTTAATTGAATATAAATATCTTTTTATTGTTACGCAAAATATTTTTTATATGAAACTCGATCGCCTATAATAATTTTAAATGTAAATATTAATGTAGTTCTGAACGCAATGGAGCAATACAATTATCAGCGGAAATGCATATGATTAGAATATACTATAGAATTAAATCTCCTGCAATTTATATCATTCTAGACTCATCTTAATCGATTGTAGAATTAGAAAAAAGTTAACTTCCATGAATAAAAA
>NC_043006.1:61490614-61525614 GCF_006345805.1 Octopus sinensis
TGCAACGTAGCATATTCGGCATATTTTGAGTTCAATAAAGGCAACAACGGAAAGGGCGAGGCACATTAACGCAGTATAACGTGATCGGACAGAAAGTGTAAGCCAGCGTCAACGGTGGTTTCAGAGATTCCGAGCCGGAAATTACAGCCTAGAGGACGAGCCCAGTTCTGGAAGATCTGTAGAGTCCGACGAGGAAATCCTGCACAACCTGGTGGAAAAAATCCCATCGTGACTATTGAGAAACTAGCAGAGAAGCTTAGATTTGCTCATTCAACCATTCCTCGACATCTGCGAGCCATCGGAAAAGTCAGCAAATTGGGTCAAATGATTCCTCACCAAATTTACGAGTCTAATCGCGCACAGTGAGTGAGTGTTCTCTTTTTGCTGTTACGTATCACGAATAAAGCTTTTTTGGAACGAATAATGATTGGTGACGCAAAATAGGTTCTCTATAAGACTTCAAGCGCCTAACACAGTGTGTAGGGAAAGGAGAAACACCAGGACCCCAGACTAAAGTTCTTCACCCACGTAACATGTTGTTATCTGTTTGTTGGGATATGAAAAGTTTAGTCCCCTTTGAACTTTTAAGCCCTAACCAAACAATAACAATGGAGATCCACTGCGAGCAACTTAAGCGGCTTAACTCATCGCTGGAAGAAAAATGACCATTTTTGGCTTCAAGACGAAAGGTGTTCTTCCATCAGGATAATGCAGGGCCACATTCAGTGAGGGTGACATTCCAAAGACTGGAGCAGTTTTAATGGGAAACGATGCCCACCCACTATATTCACTATTTCCCCGTCTGACTATCAGTTCTCCGCAGTCTTCAAAATCACTTGGACGGAAAAATTTGAAATCTGTAGACGAGGTCAAAACAGTATTGGAGAAGTATTTTTCTTCACGGGCAAGTGAATTTTGGAAGAAGCTCCTTGCAAGTATATCAGATAGATGGAAGAGTATTGTAGAAAATGAAGTAGAGTAAGTTATAGATTAAAAAAGAACCTGCACTTTTATGGCGTTACACACTATATATTTGTATATGTGTATGTGTGTGTGCGTGTGTGCGTGTGCGTGCGAGTGTACCGGCCGTCGTGCGCGCCTGTGTACGTGTGTATTCTAGAGATGATTCTACACAAAACGAATTTTATTTGCGTACCATTTGTTACACGATTTGTTTTTGTCAGTTTGTCCTTAAAGATCCAGCTTGGGGAAATAAAATTCGGCTCTTAAACCCCTTATATATTGAAATGACTTTTTCCCCTCAGTTCATCATGGTGGACTTAATCATGCGCGCAAAATATTCTGCAATCTTGAGTCCCTCACTCATTACCTTGGCTTTTCGTGCAAGATAAGATCTAAAGAATAGTTTATTTTTATTAAGTATCACTCAATATTAGAAAGAAAATCATTGCAAAGCAACATCCATAACTGAAATGATTTATATATATGAGGAAACATTATGAGGAACAGTTTGTCTTTATATGAAGAAAAAAATTATTGCCGATGAGTTAGAAGGAACAGCGTAAATAGTGTTATTTAAGTTCTTTTGTATTTCCTTTCTTGTAATATAAGAATACATTTTTAAACAAATGGGAAGACCTTTGAGAATGAACTGAAATTCAGTTACAATAATCATTCAATAGTGTTCATAATCATTCATAAATTGAATCAGAGAAGACAATGAATTTAACAATTCCAAATACATAATACAGTAATTTAGTTCTTGAAATGCGTAAATGCGTACGCTGTGTTCAATATATCTCGATCACAACAAAGATAAACAAGTTAACCCAATGCGGTTCTTCCAAAGGTTCGTTAGAACGTTGATCCTAAACAACTTTATTTCCAAAACAAAATGTAATGAAAAACTAGATTAGTGAGTTTAAAGCATGCAGTTCTTCACTCATAAAACTTTCTTTCCTTTGAAAATTTGATATTTCCTTAATTCTAACACCTGATAATCATCAACACAAGGTAATATCAGTTGGAATGAGATTGGGTACTGCACGTGTGAAGTTGAAATTACAGTTCAATCGAGGGATACAAAACATTTTTTTTTGTTAAAAGTGTTCTTCAATAACAAGGTTTTCAACAAGGTTTTCAAAGGTTAGATTTACAAATAAGGTGTTGTAAAGAAAATAAGAAAATAATGACGTCAAAACATGCTTCGTTTTCGATATCAACTACATGCACACGCACTCATACATACGCATAAATATACACAGACATAGGCATGTGTGTAAATGCATGTATATATATATATATGTATAGAGAGAGAGATATGCAAATAATCGGAAAATGGAGTTTAAAAAACACCTCGATTGAAATACATTTATAGCTTATTTTTTTAATACAAAGCAATAAAAGATAAGGTGTAAATGTGGTTCAATCGATGTGTTTGTTAATCTGAGGTTTTCTCCTTTTTCTAATTATTTGTATTGGTACCTGATAAACTTTTGTTTATTCTGTTGTTATCTGCATTCTATGTGCATGGTGTGCCTGCACACCAGTGCCCGGGGATAATAAGGGCAACGGATACCGATAGTATATACGGATATTTTATCCCTTAGTCGGTTATTATAAACGGTAACTGTAATTACACACACACACACACACACACACACACTATATATATATATATATATATTATATATATATATATATATATATATATATATATATATATATATATATATATATGTATATATATATATATATATATTATATATATATATATATATATATATATATGTATATATGTATATATATATAAATATATACACACGAATAGGCGTGTGTGTATATTGTTAGGCGTGTGTATATATTTGTTAGGCGTGTGTATATATTTGTTAGGCGTGTGTATATATGTGTTAGGCGTGTGTATATATGTGTTAGGCGCAGGAGTGGCTTGTGGTAAGTAGCTTGCTAACCAACCTCATGGTTCCAGGTTCAGTCCCACTGCGTGGCACCTTGGGCAAGTGTCTTCTGCTATAGCCCCGGGCCGACCAATGCCTTGTGAGTGGATTTGGTAGACGGAAACTGAAAGAAGCCTGTCGTATATATATATATATATATATGTATGTGTGTGTTTGTCCCCCTAGCATTGCTTGACAACCGATGCTGGTGTGTTTACGTCCCCGTCACTTAGCGGTTCGGCAAAAAGAGACCGATAGAATAAGTACTGGGCTTACAAAGAATAAGTCCCGGGGTCGATTTGTTCGACTAAAGGCGGTGCTCCAGCATGGCCGCAATCAAATGACTGAAACATGACTGAAACAAGTAAAAGAGTAAAAGAGTAAAGAGAATCATATCCCATGGTTGAGATCCATGAAGGAAGCTATGTATTGTTTTTACTGGCGTCTCTCCCTCTTTCACGAACTTAATTGCTGCTGTTGCCTCCCCTTTCTGATGATGTTTCTTGCGGCTTTTCTAATGCAGGGTGTGAGCATGTGTTGCAAGTCTCCTATCATGGTGTCTTGAGAAAGTGCTATTCTGAACCGGTCAAGATATGTGTCAGAGTGCTCCTTTCTCCACAATGTTTACACAGCTGGTCTTCCCTTAAACCCCATCTGTGCAGGTTTGTGGGTGTCGTGAGTATCATACACCGCCTGCTGCAGGAAGGAGATATGAACAGGTTCCAGTCCCCACAGATCAGTTTATGTGAGCTTCCTCTTGGGGAGGGCCCATTTTCGTCTATGCACACTGAGATGCCAGCTCCATAACTCTTGACTTTCTGCTTTCTTTCTCCTGGTACCGCACCGATCATGGCCCACCTCTTCCAGATGTCTGCTTTCTTCCATTGTTGGAAAGGGGAAGAACCGAGACCTGGCGACAGCTGCCTCGTTCCGTTGTTGGTCCTTGGGCCTCTCTATCAGCAGATGGTATGAGAAGACTTGTACCCATGATGAAACGAATGGGGAGAAATTGTGCAACCAGTTATGGTTCCATTCTGAAAATCTTGCCACCGGCTATTCTGAAACGCATCTATGAAGCGCCTTGTTTGGTGCTGACAGAGGCCTGATTCCATTGTTGGCCCTAGGCTTCTCCATCAACAGTTGATACGTGGAGATTCGTACACAGGATGAAAAGAATGGGGGGGGATTGTGCAACCTGTTATGACTCCAAATAACTGCTGATTATTCCCTTAAATTGTGGGAGAATATGATAGTATCTAAGGGTTGCATATATGAGGGCATGAAGAATCGATCCATATGCATATTCCAGATCCAGTCAAACCGGGTTTCTCTTCGCTTCTTGATTCAACTGGCTGAGGATTCTAGTGTGTTCCATACATCTCGAGAAACCCGAAACCCCACCTTTTTGAATAGAGGGTTTTATATACCCATTCCCAGTCATGTATGAGTTCATCCTTTTGGCCAGTACGGAAGAGATTTCCCCGCCCCCATCAACACTCAGAAGGGAGATGGTCCTAATCTGGTTAATTGCTATGGAGCTTTCTTTTTGTAGTACAAAATATACTTCAGCCTTCTTCTAGCATGGTCGGATACCTTTTTTATCATCCCACCATATTGGAAAAAGGAACAACGTTCCGAGCGTCCCCGGCCCCCGAAGGAGCCGCATGCATTTCATATATACTTTATAAGCTGATACTGATCTGGCCTTTTTCACCACCTCTTCCACTTCTTTCTAAGATGGACCGTTGAAGATGAACTTATTTCCTGGCATTTCAGTAGTATCGACATTCAGATTAACAACAAGGGCTTAATTTCTGAGGTTATCATTGTGGCTCTCATTCAGAAATGCTACTGCACCTTCTCTAGAGCTGGCCAATTTTCCGGATTTGATTTTCCCCAATAGCGTTCGGGTGAACTTAAAAGGGTTCATGACAAATTGCGCCTGTTTTGTCTCCCTCACTTTCCTCTGCTTCCAGTTGCTTTCCGCCACTCTAAGCCTTCTTAAGCATTCACAGAACTGACGTCTCAAGTCCATGATGTCTTCTCCTTCATCAGTAGAGGCTTTCTTACACTGCTGACTGAGGGTCTTGACTTCTAACCTCAGATGGAACATCTTTCTTCTGCTAACTTTCCTTTTGATTGCTACGGTAAACGGTCTGTCCGCTGTTTCGAATCGATGTTTTGCCAAATTAAATATGATAGTTATAAACGCATTCAGTTTCTGTTCAACTGTTCCTGTGAGCATGCAATCCAATATGTCGACGTCTTGGCCCATTTCTTGCCATATCTTTGTTTCATCTAGCTTGGGTCATTTGATTTGTTTTTTCACTGTGTGGGGTTGGCCCTCTATGTTGTTATCAGGTGGGTTACCTCTCCTGAGAACTTGAGGTGACAGAGATACCGAGAGATTTCTAGTCCTGTGGGATGTTCCCACTTGGACTTCTCTTACGTATCACCAGGTGTTACCACTGTGCTCTGCACCTGTGGGTCCTCCTGTTCATAGATGCACCCTTCTATGTGTATCTTGAGCCTTTTTTCAAGTAAAGTGACACTTAACTACCTCCCCAACTACTGATGTCTCAACAAGATCTACCATTGAGCAATGCAACTGAGGCTCTTTCTTTCCACAGTACGACCTGGCTCTTGAACCCTTTTGCATTCTTGCAGATCTTTTCACAGAGACATTTCACTCACACTATTATTCTACTTAAGGGTGATTGGGATTGCCTCTGTCCATAAAATATTTCTCGTTGTTAACGTTGGATCCGTCAAGTTGAGTCTCTTATTCTCCCCACCACCACTCTCGGGAGATTCTGGGGGTGTCGCTTGCTCTTAGGTTTTGTAGCTGAATTGGTGCCCTTTCGCAAAGACTGTGCATGAGTTTGCTAGCCTCATACACCTGTATCAGACGTTCATGGAGATCACTTGTCTTTTCCAAAGTCAGCGATCGTCACCATCCAAACTTTCCTGGAAGTCCCTGGTTGCTCAATTGTATATATTAATGATGCCTATAAGGAGGTGCTCTTTTTTCCATTCAGCAAAGTAAATGGAGCGTTGCCTAGAAGGAACTGATATCATCAGACGTTATCCAACGTTCATTGCGTGCTTCGACCTTTGGTGGGTCAGCAGAAGTGGCCAGGACACAGTTCCTCATCACCTCCTGGCCTCCAGCGCAACTCCCCTCTCTTGCTCCAAAGCCAACAAGAGGCTTTTTTAGCTACCCCTTCCATCAACCGTGCAGCAATCCTTCGCGCCTTACCTCTTCTGCCAGTGGCTGTAATCAACCTACATGCCGACTAAGCAGGGAATCACCTACAGCCAGCCTCGACTGGAAAAGCCATACCTGCCATCCCTTCTCTAACCAATCCCGGAGAAGGCTCTTATATCTGGAGTGCTTCCGTTGATGGGCTTCATCACACACACACACGCACAAACACATTATATACACACACACACATATATATATATAATATATATATATATATATTATATATATATATATATATTATATATATATATATACATACATACACACAAACACACACATATGTATACATGAGTGTAGGACAATTACACCCGAGGACAACAACCCCCTAGGACAATTACCCACTAGGGCAATTACCCCTGAGCAGGTAACCCCAGATGTACACCTTATTTTCCGATGTATAAATCGCTATTTTTCTACACGGAAATTTCATGAGCGACTTGGAGAAAGGTGCGCCTGTGTGTATTTTTTATAGGTTTCAAGAGGAAAACAATTTATGTATGGTGATCGAATTATTCCACATATGTATGTGCATATATATATATATGTGTGTGTGTGTGTGGTGTATGTGTGTGGGTATGCATATATGTATATGTCAGTATCCATCTCTTTATTCACAAGAATGTGCAAATAAACTCTCGTGATTTTACGTGCATTTTGTGCAATAAATTAGAATTCTGATTGCATTCCTGAGCCGCTTTACCATTCTTCTCGCTTGGTATATAAGAGTTTTATATTCTTTTCTATGTCAATATGTTTTGTTCTCTCTTATAGCACACTTTTTTAAAATTTTTGTCTTCCTTTAGCTTTGTTTCTACGTATTTACATTGCTTTCCAATTCTTCCTTTCGTATCTGCGAACACTAGTAAGTGACCATCATATTTTTCTATAATCACATTACCCCACTCTCCTTAAACCTCTTGCGCCGTACAGCTTCTCGCATTTTGCACTTCAGTTATTTTCCATCTAATTTGTTTTCCTGTTTTTCATTCGCTTATCGAAAAACTCGGAAATGATCTGAAACAGCGCTATACAAAGTCGTAAATATCTCTAAAAAATTGTTTTTCACGCCTCACGGCAATTATCTTGATTATTTTTCATATATATACCATTATCAATATTTGTGTAAAATCGTTCACAATAGTTTTATTTTGAAATAATAGATTCCATTTGAATTTTATGTGGTGTCAACGAAATAAGTCAGATGATTTGGATGTGAAATAAAATATCCACGTTCTTCTGAATTAGTGAAGTTTGTAGATATTTCCACTGAAACGAATGATATTACGTATTTAACACTATTTTGGTTTAGGTGATGCAAAATTTTCTTGGCCAAGAATTTACTGAAAAATCAATATTAGATCAAATTCCGAATCCATTGTGAATTTTTTTCAAGTTCAGCATTTTTCATTATATATATTTGGAGGGTATTCCTAATAGACAAGTAAACTCAATGAAATGTGGGAGTTATGCAAATGGCGTTAAGCCCCTACAATATTTGCATATGCTTGTGTTTGTGTGTATGTGTGTGTGTGTGTGTGTGTGTTTGTGTGTGTGCGTGAGCGAACAATGTTGACAATGAATTCAATGTTTCAGCTGACTTCATTTCTGTCTTGATACAATGTTTTTTTTTCGTATAAAACAAGAATACTTTGCTATAGTATATTAAAACTCTATTCTACTATACTCTACTGAAAGTATTGAATGGTTCTTCTGTCTAGTAGTAAATTGTTTTTCCTCAATATTTATGTAAATTCAATTGTAAACAATTTTCATGACAAAAAATTTGAACTTACACAAATATATTTTACTCAGTTGTATTTTTGTCATGTTTGTCATACCAGTTCTAAATCCAGTTTTATTGAAACACATTTGTTATATTTTTCAAATGAGAAATGTCTACATGTTCACCACGGGAACGGATTGCTTTACATTCGAGGAATACATAATTACAACGTTTAAAATAGTTGCCTTCTATTATAAATATTTCAATGTTCATTTTTCACTATATTTTTTTCTGTATCATTATTTTTTCCTTTTAGTTTCATATTTATTTAATATTACCTTCCGTTATTATTTACCATGCGATGCAGTATTTTATTCCCATAATAATACTTTTACATTGCATTTATGTTTATTTATGAAGAAAAATAATTGATACAAATCGTATCTATTTCACCTACTAATAAATACCTTATGTAAGTATGTATGAGTGTGTGTGTATGTGTGCGTGTGTGTGTAAGCATGAGGATATGAAAAATATATGAAGTATCTCACGAGAAATGTAGATCGTTTCAGAGGGGGAAAAAAATAATGTCGAATATTTTATAAATATGTGTATAAAAAGAATATATATCATTCGAGGAGGGGAAGACATTTCAAAAAACAAAAACGATTCCCATGCGGAAAATGCCGTAAGATAAAGAAACCTTTTTTGAATAAAATTCCAACAGTCTAATATTCAAAACTGTCTTTCATTACACAGTTACGTTTTGCATCTTTCATCTTGTATCTTGTTATCTATTATTTGATCAAAGTATCAAATATTATTGCATTTGTGGGTCTTATTGTTGTTAGATATTTTGTCCTCTTTACGTCGCTTGGTTATATATTTTATCTACTTTTGATGATCTACTTTCTAAGTGGTTCCTTTTCTTTCAGTTCCGAAATATTGGGAGATGTATAGAAATTGAGAAGAGCATCACATTATAAACAAAACACAAGGAAAATATTACAAAGCTTCGAGCATAGCTCTTCTAGGGAAACAAGAAGAAACAGAAAATATCCAAGACGAAGGAGGAAATAAATCGCCGACAATCACATGCGTTTAACTTTTTGAAGTAAATGACAGGAAGCAGGAATGAAGAGGAAATGTCTTCAGGAGCTGGAGAGTGCAAAATCTGGGCAGTATACGCGTGCGCGTGCATGTGTGGTATTTGAAATATCGTGTGGTAGCGAGTATGCATGTGGGAGTGTGTGTAAGTATGGTAGCATGTGTGAGTGGTATTAACTATGTGTGTGTGTGGGTCTGTGTGCGTAGTCTGTGTGTGCGGTGTGTGCAGTGTGTGCAGTGTGTATGTGTGTTAATGTCACTCTGAGAGGTCAGACGCTATCGTGAGAGGTCATTGTTCTTACTCGTACCAATCTTTGGAATGTTGACCTTACCATTGCATACATTTTCTCTTCTGTTGCTGCTGCTACTGTTTTTGATCCTTATTTTGGTATTGTTCTTGTGTTTTTCATTCATGTTGTTGCCATCGTGGTTGTTGTTCCTGTTAGTGCCAAATTGGTCAATAGTAATGTTGTTCTTGTCCTTGTTCATGTTGTTGCAGTCGTTTGTATAGTAACTGTCTATATCAGGAGACTAGTAGTTATTGCTTCAAGGTGACCCTCACAGCCTCTCCATCGTCACAAGTACTACTATCCCTTCACTAGTCTCTTACATTTGTTCTTCAACCAAAATCATTTAAATCTACACCACTCAGTTAGATACTAGCCTAGCAATCTCTCCCTCCCTTTCTATTCACCTCCCCCTATTCGATTTCATACACCTCTTCCCTTCTCAGTACTTCGCCTCCAGTGTCAATCCAATTCATTTCTGTACTAACCACTAATATCTTACTCAACAACTAACCCCTACATTCTGTCACCTCCCTCTATCTTTTCTCGTACCTTTCTACATACCTTAGTAATCTCCCTCTGCCACTGAATTAGACACTTTTCTCCATCAAATAATTCTCTTGTCTCACTATCTGATCTTCCAATAATTGTATAGCGATTATCCCTAAACTTTGACACCTATGCACAAACCCAGCACAACAGACTATTCTTTCATTATCTATTCTACCCCTCACACTCAACTCCTAACTCTCTACCTCTATCACCACCTCTCATAATGTCCTCATTATAAACCACCTATTTCCTGAACTAACTCCCCCTTCTCCTCTCACCATTCCCTCATATAACCCCACCGAACCTACTACTCCCTCATGTAATATAGCCAGCTCTTCACATTTAATAAAAATCCACACTTGAACATTTCTGGATTGACATCTGAAATGTAAGGTATTATCTATCTTGATGACTCGTCCTATCCGATGTTTATCGCATCCACTACGGTTGCATATTGTGATGAACTATATCTACCAACATTATGATGAATCACCGAGCTTCCATGAAGCAGCTATTCGAATTATAACACCTTTCTTCTAAACATTTAATCTTCTCTATCGTTTCTACTCTGTGTTGGTCGAATCTATTAATATAAATATATGTATATAGATAGTGAGTTAAATTTGAAATTAGAAATCAAGAATTAAGGTTTAGAAAGGAGACATTAAAATGCAGTAGAACTTGTTTCGGGTAAGCCCCTGGTTGTATACTTTCAGAACACATTTACCACCTATGGCTATCGGGCGTCATACGCGTTACGGCACTGTGCTCGCTGGATGTACGTCAGGAATTCCTAGGTGCAAGTTCCGTATATTTTAAATGATTGATACGGTAGACGGTGTGTAACTAGAAGCTTTATGTAGCACAGAAATCGTTTTGGCTTCGTTTTGCACTGCTCTCTAGTGGGTGTGAGACGAAATATTGACATCAGATGCAACGTACAGTGCAGGGAGCATACATACGTACATGAATACATACATATATACATACATACATGAATATATACATACATACATGCATGCATACACCCATAAATATATACATACATGAATACATACATACATACATACATGTATACATACATACATGTATACATATATACATGTATACATATATAGTTTATTATGAAAGCTGAAAATTATTCACAGTACTGTCACTCAGTTTCTCGTTCCTGTTCGTCGGACAGTTATGATGAATACTGAATTTTAGATTATAATTGTGCATGTAATATTTTGTGGTATAACGAACAAGCTTTTAATCTGATTGGTTAATTTTTCAATAAAATAACTGTAAATATTTGGTAATGTTTGGAAATATAAATTAATTGAAAGATATACTAGACTGAAATAACATTACGTTGGATGGGCAAGAATTCCAAAATAAGTAATATTTAGTAATGGTTTTGGAATAATAGGGTGATGGGCATTGAAATATTGAATTAAATTAAACTGAAAGTTATGTTATGCATCTATGAATATACACACACAAAGCGTTATGTTATGCATGTATAAATACACTCATATAGCGTTATACACAAACGTACATAAACTTATCCACAACTTTATATATATACGCAAAAGGAATGGTAAAACAATAAAAAATCATATAAACGCATTCACAGCTATATACGTATACACACCTATATAGGCATATATACTCAATCCCCAAAACGAAATAGAATACTTAAGATGCAATGTATATATCTATATGTTCACAGATACATGCAAGTATTTGTTAATGCATACACATGCACAAAACATTGATGGCATACGCACACATAACCGCCTACTCGCGTAACATACGCAGGGCAGTGTAGCGAAATGCTTTCAACTACGATATTAGTTAAATGTAATATATTTAATTCAGCAACATTGTCGAGTGAGGTGGAGTAGCTGTCATGCGTGGCAGGTGGTGGGAGGGAAGAGGGAAGACAGATGGAAGTGGCAAGAAAAGGAAAGTGAGGGTAGGAGAGGTGAAAGTAGGTGACTGTTGGTAATTTTTAAAACCGGAGAGTTGGAAAAGGAGGGTGTCACATATGCAATAAGACCTCTGTGCAAAATGGAAAATTGAAAATGATAAATAATGAGTATAAACCTATGTAAATACACACATGTGTATGCACTTACATACGTATATACCTATACATATGCACGCATTCACATACATGTAGTATATACATAAATACACAAATAGACACAAATAAAAAATGCAGAAAGTGCGTACATATATAAATGTAAGCATGCAGGCATAGATACGACACGTGGTAATTATACCTACATGTATATACATGTACATATTTGCATACGTACATACGCATAAAAATATATACGCACATACGCACAGATCCGATGGTGAATTTTCTAATAGGCATAGGCATATGACAAAAGATATACTTGTATGTATATATAATAGTTGGGATATAAATATTCTTTGAAGTGTATATTTATGAAACGCTTTGAAGTGTATATTTATGAAACGCTGCAATCCATATAAGGTGGTAACTTCACTTAAACATTTGTTGTTTGTAATGTGGTGTTGAAATTTTCGTCGCTCCAAATTGCCACCTGGTTGTTGTCATGGAAAGGCGCCGAGAGGCCAGATCGCAGTTTGGAGTGACTAAAATTTGAACACCACATTACAAACTTAAAATGTTTAAGTGCTTCTGAATGGCTAACATGTCTTACATGCAGCAACCACTTTCTATATTATTGTTGGAACCGTTTTGCAGTGAACGATAGAAATATATTTGTTCCACTTAAGCTTACATTCAGTGAAAAATATGATAGCTGTCCTGTTTCTTTGACTTGATCCAGTTGAGTAGTTGTGTACAATCTTCAATCCACCACTTAGAAAAGTGTTAATGTTGTAAGAAAGGTTTACTTAGCGATTTCTCTGCGTACCGAAAGTTTCCACTTACATCTTCCTTTGAGGACATGATCGTACATTATAAGATATTTTCATTACGTTTTGTAAATTGTCTGTATATGGTTGGTGGCCGTTCTCTCGAAATCATCATGGAATTCAAATTACTTAGAAATTAGTCACTTTAATTTATGCAAAGTGTTTAATATCTTTGGAAAATGGTTTTACTAATTTTGTTTAATATATGTTCAATTTCGTTTTTAGTTGCAGTTAACCAGTCTGCTCTACGGTATATTTTGCTGAATACTTAGAACACTACACTACGTGGATTAGCTACCTTACACGTCCAAAATTTACAATAGCTAACGTCATTTTAACCACCAGATACTGAACAGATAAGAGATAATGAACTATTGCCAATTTTACACATAGATTTTCGACTGCTTGCCTTGAACTTCATAGATATTTTGTTTAGTGCTTGTTCAACGGAAGCTGTACAGTTATAGAAACTGAGGCTGCTGCGATTTACAGAAAATAAATTTAATCTATTTTAAATTAATTATTTACTGTTACACTTTTAGACTAGAAGCTATTGTGAACATGTTTCCAGAAATACAGTTAATTTAGAATATCATTAAATATTAAGTACATACAATTTCACAATAATTATTTCATACGGGTATATATAAATGTTATTATATAATAAAATACTTATATCATGTTTGCATTAAAGTTTCCATTAAAGGTAGAATAGATACCATAAGCTTTATTAATAATGATGCGACTGGTTCTCTCTCATTACAATATACTCAGAACAGAGATATCACTTTCTCCAAATTTATTAATAGCTAAATAATGCATATGACTACAAAACATTGGATTTAGCAGCTGTGAGTATTTCCAACATGTTACATTGAAATATAAACCTCATAATTCTTAACCGGCATGCCATTCCAAGACATACAGCATTGTTCAAATATAAACAGGTGCTGCAACGCAAAACGTATGAATATTTGTGCAGTTTGAGATGAATACCACTGCTGTTAAATCGATCGGCAAAACTAGGCAGGACACTATTTTGAAAAGTTGTTGCCATCCTGACAGAAATTACGATTAAGCATAAACACACTGACATACACATTGAGATATACACAAACGTAGATTGTGTATATCTTAGGGTGCATGTCGAAGTTCTTTTTGTGCCGAGGAAGGTAAGAACCAGAAACCGGTTCACATATATACCTGTTCCATTAAATATATAGCTTTATGATATAATTGTATGTGAGAGATCTTTTTCGGTTCGCTCGCCCGTATACTGTTGTATCTTATTTTCAGTGTAATTTTTGGTGGTCCAAATGGAGGTTTTAACTTATTTCTAGCGGGCAGACACTTAAATGTGTCCTTTGATTACTATAATTTTAATTCTATAGCTAGATAACACTTATTTACGCCTGCCAACACTTATATTGGTATTGTTGTTATTATGAACACCTTGTATTGATTTCGATAATAATAACAATACTAGTATCTATATAAATATTCGATCCTAAATATTTTTGCTGCTGATATATACACACACACACACACACACACACACATATATATATATATATATATATATATATATACGCACACACATATATATATATACACACACACACATACACACACACACACACACATATATATATATATATATATACACATATTAATATATTAGCGACATAGCCACTAGTAATAACGAGAAGTAATATTTATACGCATTTAAAGGTGGGTGTTCTATTACAACAAACTATACTGCGGTAGTTTGGATGAGAGATAATCTTATATTTGTTGTTGGGTGTCAAATGCACTTCTATTTCTATCACTACCGGGGAAATGAATCCCCCACTGCTACCAGCACCGAGACCACTAGTTTTGTCAATGATGAGAACACGCCCGCTAGAGGCAGCAGTGATTCCTTTCACCTCCAGCATTATATAGATTGACAGTGAAGCATGGATAGGTGCAGGCTTGACTGTGTGATAAGCAGCTTGCTTTCCATGCAAATGGTTCCAGGTACAGTCCCACTTGGACAAGTGTACTTTGCTATATCCTCGGGCCGATCAAATCATTGTGAGTGGATTTGGAAGACGAAAACTGAAAAACCCGTCGTATATGTGTCTGTGTGCGCACGCGAGCATATTTACACGTGTGTCTCGTTGTGTCCCTGTTTTTTTACCACAAGCACCAGTAGGATAATCTCTAAATTTCCAATCAACAGAGAGAACTTCAAATAGTGCGTCCCCCCCAGCAATGGCAAGGAGACACTTGCAGAGCCCAGTCCTGCACAGAAAAGGTAAGATGATTTTGTTGAAACCTCCATTTCACCTAGAAGTTTCAATTAACATATCTGGGAGCTTCTTGCCGTTGATTAAAAAGCATTCCTAGAGGCCATAAGTACAATAAACATTTCAACATCTACATCAATATTTTCAACTTCTGCTTGGACACATCGAACGCTACAATAGGGGCAAGCGTACACTTACATACCTTCCCGTCAATAGAGCACCATGTAACGAGCAAAATCGTACCCACTGCCCCACTGAGTGCATTCTGCCCATCAAGGTCTGTGGTCTACAGAGCCACCTTCACACCGCGACTATGTCATCCTATGTTTATAGACAGGCTGAAGCAAAGAAAGAATTCAAGGAATAAATGTGGTGTACCGACAGAGAAAGGTAAAGAAGAATGGGGAGATGGTAGAGAAAGAGAAATAGAAGGAATGTGCTGCTAGCATGGCTAAGTGTTAAGTGGGGACTTAATCATAATAAGGAGAGATTATAGACTTCGTGAAATTGAAAAAATGGAGTAAAATTTGTATTTTCATGAAAATATTCAGTCATAGGACCTATTGAATAATGAGAAGTTAGAGCAGCAAAGGATTGAGAGCGACTCTCTTGACCGAAATTTGCAAGCAGGGTGGTAAGTTCTGTATAGCGAAAACTCGAAAACAACGAATTAGGATAAGGTATAAGTAACATTTCGGGTCTTGAAGTTGGGCATATATCTTGCGATGGTGGTGGAGAGTCTAGTGGCTCAATTTTAAAACGAACTCAGATGAACCCGGTAGCGGGGCCTGAAGTCAACACTGTCGCCAATAGACCGTAGCTTGGTGGGACCGTGGTATTATTACCCGGCGTTTATATACTATATTATAGAACAAGCAAAAACAATCCTAAGGACAAAACTGGAAATCCAGGCAATTTCAGGTTTTCGTAGCAACAGTGAACTCATCCTCAATCCCTATTCTGCTCCGGTTTTATGTGTGTTATCCTCAAAGATGGTGGTAGGTGTTATTATCATTAGTGTTAAGTTGAGGGAGAGAGTCACTGCTGTTATATATGGTCAGATTTCTAATAGTATGGGTGGTATTACCCGGCGTGTATATACTACATTAGGGAACAAACAAAAACAGTCCAAAGGACAAACCGGGGAATTTGGGCAATTTCAGATTTTCCTACCAGCAGTGAGCTTATGATCAATCCGTATTCTACTCCGGTTCATATGTTCGTTATCCTCAAAGAAGGGCGGTAGATGTTATTATTATTAATGTTAAGCTGTTATATATGGTCAGATTGCTAGTAGTATGGGTGGTAGTACCAGGGTTGCAATTATTGAGATGGGTAGGTTTCCCAAGAATTGCAGTATTATTATTGGGTGGGTTGGGACGGTGTCCAGTTGAGCACATCGTAGGATGCGCCTATTAGGGGATGCATTATATTTTGCTGTGGAGACGAGGAGATTTAAAACGAATATTTATTAAAGATTCGGTAGTATTTATGTTGTGGTGGTATGTTGGAGCTATGATTTGAATAGAGAATGGTGGTGCAAACAATCAGATCTCCCACTTAGAAGGGGGTGATGTGATGGGCAGTCCTACTTTATAAGGTTTTAGGTTATTCAGTCTTAGAGGTAGCCGGAAATTCGCACGAGTAATGGGCATAGGAAATTTAGTTGGAGTTTGATGGGATGAGGATCGGTAGAATCAAGCCTGGAGGTTTCAGGATTTGCACTGAGAAAGAAAATAGCAAGTCAGATTTTAGTTTGGTTTTGGGGATATAAAAGGTCTTCGCGAAACCGCTGATCTGGAGAGCTTGGGTATAGCAAAGGGCATGATTATTAAATATATACTCATTTGCTGATGGGTTAAAATCCTGTTCGAAATACCAGTGATAATGCCATCAAAGGTAAATGCAGTGTGATTGGATAGGGCATTGATATATTGTAGTGACCCATTTGGTTTATGGTGTAGGCATATAGTCTCGTATGTAGGTAGACAGTGACATACAAGAAGTTAGATAGTTTGGTCCTATTCACGAGTGGGATAGAAATATTAATTATTAAAGAATTTATAGAGGGACTAATTCGACGGGATTTCATATATTTCTTTTATGAAGATTCATTCTCACCACTCAGGTTGACTCGAAGCTAGAGAAATCACTTTACGAGGGGTGTTAATTACGGATTTCCTCTGAACCATTTCTTAAGGACTGCGATAAACGAAACTTTACATAGTTATTAGCCCTTCTCTACATAATTACCACCAGTAGTGACACACTTCTACCATCGCTTTTGCAGTTGTGAAGACCTCGTCGTCTGTAGACGTTGGTAGGTTGTGTCAGGAGCCAAGACTTTAACTCGGTAATACGTTCATCAAATGCTTCCCTTTCAAAAAAGACTTCTTGGTTGCAAAGAGGTGGGAGTCAGAAGCTGTGATGTCGGGAGAGTAAGAGTGATGAGGAAGGATTTCATAGCTGAAGGAGTGTGCTTTCATCTGAGCAACATGCGAATGGTGAACTGAGGCGCTGTCCTGGTGGGTGCGGACTCCTTTGGTCAGTATGGCACGCTTCTCTGCTTTGATAGTGTCCCGCTATTTCTACAGCAGCGAAGCATAATATTTCCCGTTAATTGTGGTGCCCTTTACCAGAAAATCCATTATCACTACCAGTCCAAAAGGCTGTGAACATCACCGTGCCTGCTGAATGTAGGACATGACCCATTTTAGAGGTGGTGAGTTATCATGCTTCCATTACTTCGACTGGACCTAAGCCTCAGGATCATAGTAATGGACCCACTTTTCATCCTCTGTGATAAGTCTGCTCAAAAAGCACTCCACATTTCCTTGGACCATTGCCAAAAGAATCTGGGATCAATTGACTCCTTCCTGCTTCTGAAGAGGTTTGAGCATCCATGGAATGTGTCATGCAGACAGCTTCCACATCTGCAAGTGGTCGCCTATGATTTTTTCCACGGACTCTACACTTGTTTTCACTTCTTGGATTAACTGCCAAATGTTTATGCGAGGATCCTCAAAATGGCAACTTCCACTTTATGAATGAGGTCCTCATCAATGGCGGAATGTGGTCATCCAGGAATAGGAGAAGTATCCACCAATGTCCGACTACATTGGAACTGGCGATGTCATTGCTTGACTACGTTGTATGATGGTGCATCATCACCATAACTTCTTTTTCAACTCATCGAAAGTCTCTTTTAGTTTACAACATTTCAATTATAAGAAATATTATAGTTCTTATACTTATATTTAATCGTATTATACTTCCGAGTGCATATTTAATAACATTTTGAGGTTTAGGAATGGATATTTTTGTGTGGTATCTTCGGCATGTGTATTTGTGTATAATCTCGAGTGAACCAAAACGTTGTGAAATGACTTCGATGAATACTGTGTGGAATACTGTCGCAGATATAGATTTTGCCAGTAAAATGCCTGGCTTTGTGTCGTTTTGTTTCTGCTTCAGTGTTGCGTTAAGTGTAAACGTGTCCATGGCATCATCTACCACGTACCTCTGTTGAGCTAGTGTTTAAGGTGAACAACAAAATAATCATTGTCAAAACTGGGAATCATCACAATTCACATAGAGATTATAAATTCTCTAATAGTTATATTAGTCCATGTAAGTTCAGAAAGCTCTTCTGAGCAATTTACGTTTAATTGTACATATAATTAGAGGTTTTTAATTCAGCTTTGAGAAAATGTCAAAAAACGCTAAAACGCACAGAAAACAACTGTTTCCAAGAATAAACCGAACTACTGAATGTGGCCTCTTTCATCATTCGTTCATCTTAAGAGCAGCTATGAAAGTATTAAACTCAACGCAAAGTTCTAGTGGTTGTTGTTGACGCCATTGATATTGGGAAATATTTTAAGGTGTTGAACGTGCTATGTTGAACACACAGCAGCTAATCTGGATAATCTTGAATAACAGTGTTGAAATGTCATTTGTTTTAGGTGTGATCTGATGGTCCTCGCTGTTACAGCTGTTCTACTTTCCCTAATCTACTATATTCCATCAATACTATATCTAGTAGTGATCAGCAAGACTAAAGCTTCGGAGAAAGAGCCAGTGATACCCGTTAGAGCTTATCCTGGTTGACTAGAGACTGTTGTATCCCTTCAATAAATGATAGCTGTTTTATTATCAATTATTGTTATTCGTGCTTTGAACCAATTAGGATCACTGCCACTAGAAAAAGAAACTGCCCTGATCTTGCAACCAATCTTTCTGATTCTATTCAGGCAAACATTTTCAACGAAGTAGTTGAATTTGTTAGTATAGCATTTAAATTAAATGGCCAGTTAGTCCAAATACTGGTGTTGCACGCAACTGCGTTGGTGTTGGTGAGGGATGTGATTTAGATTTTAATGAAATAGTTGTTATAACTGATTGACTCACATAGAATGCAATTTTATGAAAAGCGTATCTAGAACGAATACTAGATATTGAGAAAATAGTGTATCCACTATTCGGATCCAAAACAGGATATTATAAGCACAACTGTTGATGGGAGTATTTTTGGAATATGATTGGGGATGGTAATATTAGATATTTATTAGAGACTTATTTGGTATGATCGATGAAAATTATTCCAAAGACAACTTGTTTGTGAAGGTAATCAAAATATGTATGTGGGTTGTATGCATGTTTGTGTATACGTAACGAGTTTATGATTATACCTTAGCATCATTCTGTAAATTAGGAGATATTCAGTAGATTTACTGTGGGTTCTCTTTTCTGTGTAGCCATTGAACTTTGGAACGTATCAGGGCGGATGGCAATTAATTAACGCGGTTATATTTTTCCAAAAGTTCTCGGAATAAGTGAATATAGTTGTAACCGGCAATTGAAGTCACTTGGAATATAAATTTCCAGGAGATTAATCCTATGAAGAAATTAATTGAAGGGTAATAACCTATTTGAAATTAATGAGTTGACAGAATTTAAAACGTTTTTCTATATATTTTGATATTTATTTTCTAAGTGACTGTCAATACGTTTCCTGTTGCAATTCACCTTATTCGTGCCACAAATTCTGAATAACGTCAAGTGTTAATAAAGCAATATTTTGAAAGTATAAAATTCATTTCAATAACTATCTGTTGCTATTCATTTCATTTACATGTAATAGCGGCCAATTCTAGTAATATAATTTTCTGGATCATGTAGCTTTTCAGAGATTAATATAAAAACCGGATACGTTCTGTATTTTATCATATGACACATGACTGAATAACATTAAAAATCTCAACCGATTTATTTTAATAGTCCCTATATATGTTGGATGTTACGGTTATAAAACAACTTCTAAATATGGATGGATATCAAAATCATACTTGGAATGTTCACTAAGATGAAACAAGTTCGAATGTTACACTTTCAACAACCTTAACAATGCAATGAGACGGGTTTCATAATTGAAATTTTAATTATTATGGAACATGTTTGAATGTTTCGTTTTTAATGAGCGAAACTTTGTAACGAATAATGTTATTAAGATATATAGATAGAAGAACATTAAAAGGTCGAATTTCCATGAGACATCGAGTTAAAACAATTTTAAATATGTCTCGTGGACATGGAATTATTCGTTCGGATCAGTGTTGGTATACTCAACTATAAGAAATTGCTTGTTATCCGAATCAGAATTTTAGTAATATATCCTTCATCAAACTGGTTATATGAGTCCGTTTTTACATTGTAGTTGCCTAAATATAGTCTCTTCATAGGTAAAATCGAACCACATAACTCTATTAATTCCTGTGCACCAATAAACATGTCATACAATAAATGTATGACATATAGTCGTACACTAAGTAGAGATGAAATGAAAATGGTATGAATCGGATGGGGCTTCAGTGGAGTTGATTTGCGGTTTGAATATATATGAAACACATTGGGTTTTGTCTGCAAAAATAAATCGTCTGAGAAAAGGGTATGGACGTCTAGTGAGTGAATTTCTGATAAAATATATAAAACTATTTTTTATAGCCTGCTCTTAGATATAGTCTTGGTTATTAATAAATATAGTTCACATATTGTCACAGATTTAGAGTCAGTAAAATAATGTTGGCAATGACACCCAGATTTGGCTCTATACATAGATTAAAAAACGCACGTGTGTGTGCCCACCCGTATATACACAGACATCTAGATGCTAATTTCTCGTATAGGAATTTAGTTGGTCAAACAACGAATTCCCATCGTCGAAACGTATATCTATTTCGCGCCGGACGAAATGTTTAGCGGTATTTCGTTTATTTTTGCCTTCAGAGTTCAACTTCCGCCGAGGTCAACTTTGCCTTCCATGCTTTCGGGGCCGATAAATTAAATACCAATTACGAACAGGGGTTGATCTAATCGACTGGTCCCCTCCTCCAAAACTTTCGGATCGTGTACCTAGAGTAGAAAAAATATTTACAATAATTAGAAGGCGGCGAGCTGCTAGGACCGTAGCACGCCGGGCGAAATGCTGGGTGGTATTTCGTCTGTTTTTGCGTTCAGAGTTCAAAATCCGCTGAGGTTGACTTTGCCTTCCATGCTTTCGGGGCAAATAAATTAAGTACCAGTTGTGTGCTGGGGTCGATGTAATCGGCTGATCCCTACACCAAAAGTCCGGGTCTTGTGCCTAATGTAGAAAAGAATATTTTAAAAACTTTATAGTGCGGCGTGCTGGTAGAAATGTTAGCTCGCTGGGCTAAATATTTAGTGGAATTTGACTCTACGTTCTGAGGTCAAATTCTGCCGAGGTTACTTCGCCTTTCATCCTTCCAGGGTCGATAAGTTAAGTACCAGTTGTGTACTGGTATCGATCTAATCGACTGGCCCCCTTCCCCAAAATTACGGGCCTTGTGTAAAGAGTATTTTTTATGGTGGCGTGCTGGCAGAAACGTTAGTACGCTGGACGAAATGCTTAGTGCTATTTCGTCTGTCTTTATGTAATGAGTTCAAATTTCGCCGAGGTTGACTTTGCTTTTAATCCTTTAGGGGGCGATAAATTAAGTGCCAGTTGCGTACTGGGGTCAGTCAAATCGACTGGCCACATCCTCCAAAAAATTTGGGCCTTTAGCCTATAGTAGAAAATAATATATTTTAAACTTTAAGTTACATTGCTGTATTTTCTTGTGAATACTTAACTTTCCTGAGGAAAAATAATTTCATTTGATTGATATCTTACAATTGAAATTGCACTTGTATCACACAGGCAAAATTATGATATTGTACTGATACGTTACACACAACATATCTGTGCAAACGCAAAACACATTTTTAATTGACATGATTAACATGAGATGAGATATAGTGAACATGTGCCGATGATAATTATTCATCTTGTACTAGATAGTCTATTTGATATTTGCTTTCACACATTTGAGTTTGAGTAAAATATTTCACTTCCTTTGCCATCTTGTCAATAATCATCATTGTTTAATCATTAATCTATAATAGTATCATTTCATTTCGTTCTATATTAATCAGTTCTCGGATATGATGAATATATCGCTAAAACACAATTAAAATTGCAATTTGCTTCTTAGATGTTTAATACTGTCATGTATTTTGTTCGGTGGAGAATTTATCACAACAATTATATAGGAATATTTATTTCGAAGTGACTGGTCCCATTTAAAATGAACTCTGCACTGAATTACGTTTTTCCTGCGGCACTAATATTTCACAACTAATGAAATACATTTGGTTTTACATGGTAATCTAAACCAACACCATAAATACTATTCATACGTAACTCTTGTTTTAACCTACACTCAAATTTGTGCTTATACTTAAGCACGCAATCGTCCAGCGTAATGGAGCATTTTCTAAGATGTGTTACGATAACGCCCTGTCATAAACTATACTATAAATAGGTATTTCAGACTTAAGCTCAAGGACAGCAATATTGAGTGGCGAGGTAGGCAAAAACACTGACTGGTGTGAAGCTCTAAACTATAATTGGTAAATTTGGCATCAGCTGGAACTAACACCGGAAGTTGCACCGAACACGTTATACAAACTACGAATTCTCAGGCCTAACCCTAAATAGTGTATTTACAATTTTTGCAATGACATAGGATTTACAATACCTGGATTTTTAAGAAGACCAGATTGAATATTTGTATATTAGATAGTTATATGTACGTGGATAATTAAAAATCAAAGAAACGTGGGATGGGTTTAAACCTTTTCCTTTCCGTATTAAAAAAAATTGATTATGTCTTTTAAAATAAAATGGATATTAAAAGGCTGAACTATATAATGATGGAAAACAAAAAATAATCATGGTCTACTGCCCATCTAGAGATATTGTCTCAAATTGCATGTTTATTGTAGTTAAGATATCTGCTAACGAAACAATGAAAGCGGATTTAATACTGCTAAATGATTCTAAATGATGCTAAATGATGCTAAATGATCCCTATTGTATCCTTTCATTAGCCTATAACCAGTGAGCGTAATTTCTTAGAAACGGTGTTTAATCGAAGTTCCACAAAGCGAGGGCACACACACTAATACTCACACACGCTCACACACACACACACACACACACACACACATATATATATATATATATATATATTATATATATATATATATATATATATATATATAAACAATGAGGTAAGAATATGGACAGTTGATTATGATAATTCCTAACATGTTTTGAAGATTTTCATCTAATGTGAAGGAGATTTAACCAGTGAAACATTGGATTTATTAATGCCTAATGAGGACACGACATACTTGAAACGACTGTGTGTGTGTGTGTGTGGCACTGTATATTAAAACCATTCGCACCAAAGCCATATATATATATTTATATATGTACTGTTGAACCTTGAAAGGGGCATTAAGCCGGTAATAATAAATAATAAACACACGCACTGGTTCTGTCGTTTATTGCTATTGCTCAATATTGTTCGTGTTGCTATTTGCTTTTTTTTTCTTTTTGTCAAATAATTATTTCATCGCACTGTTGTAATCTCTTTACTGACACGTCCCTCTATTTCTATTTCTTTTGAATTTATGTTCCAGCTTTGGGATTTCATCTGTCCCAGATGAGTATGTGAGTGTGTATATGTCTCTATATGTTTGTGTTTGTACGTAAGTGTGTGCATCAGTATGTGTCCGTGTGTACGTTTTAAATACTGGCTTATGTAATTTGTATATATACATAAGATAGTTTTGGTTTTCTCTATTATCTTCGCAAACGCACACGTTCGTCTATATGACTTCTCCTTCAAAGACAGTTAAACCGTCTTCTTTGTTTCACAAATGTTGAATGAATTGATTACTATCTGTGCGTGAGTATGAACATGCGTATGCATGAGCGTGTGTCGGTGTGTGTACGAGTGTGTGTATATGCGTTTGCGTGTCTATTTGTGTGAGAGCATATGTCTGTATCTCAGTGTGTCTTTATGTTTGTGTCCGTGTGTGTGTGTGTGTGTTCGTGCGTATGTTTGTGCGTTCGTATGTGTTTGTTTGTGTGTATATGTGTATGTGTGTACTTCTATATGCATGTTTCCTTGTGCATGCGTATGCCTATGCGTGTGTATCCGTGTGGGCATGAAGGCTCGTGTCTATCCTTGTTGGTCTTTGCATGTGTGTGTATGTATGTGGTTACTTCCGTACGTCTGTGTGTGTATGCATGAGTGCATCAATGGTTCTTTGTAATGCCTTTGTCTATTAAGAGTATTTACTATTCAAAACCGGTCGTGGTTCGTTTATGAAGACTGACTGTCGTGTCTGTCTTAGCGATGCGTCGTCCAGTTTTCTAGGCAGGATTTCTATGCCAATCCGGTTCAGCACACCACCATGTTGTTCATTGTCGTGTATATATATATATATAATATATATATATATATATATATATATTTATATACATACAGAGTTGCATATATGTAAATATAGATATATGTATGCATACACACATAATAAACATGTTTATATATTCCGATTATTCCAACAGATCACAATGTAATACATATAATCTTTGTATTGGCCTTTTGTGCCCCCTGATGATTTCTTATCCAATGTATGTTAAAATGAAAGGCTATATATTTATATGTTTTGTAGTTTTAATTTTGGTTGTGAAATGAAACAACCGTAGGTGAATATGTTCATTAATCAATACATTAATGTGTATCAATTAGATCTCTCCATTTTTATACTTAGTAATAACATTTGATAATTTCTGATATTATATGTAATATATTCATTGAAGAAATATCCAGTACTGTCTATTTTTCTTTGATTCCTGAAGTTCGATTCGTGGTTCGAAATTCTTCATTTGACCCAGTTTTGTGTACATCCGATATAATGACATTGTGAGAATTCTCTTTTATAATTGTTTCTTGGCATTATATATTTTTCCCTTTTACAATATCCGTCCCTATTACAAGTGTTTGGGTCTCTATAATTACAATTTTTATGTGTGGATGATATGCTATTTCTTGACGTTGTTGATTTATATGGATTGTAACCATTATGAATATTTATATTGCTAATTGTACCATTCTCTTGTGGTTCATTATTATTTTAGTATCTTCTAGGTTCAGCCTGTGTTATTTTTTTAAATGTTCATAGAATTGATCTAGTTTATTATTACGAAACGAAGATATTGTCCTGTGAATGTTGAGGGAAACTAAAAATCCTAATCTGATATGTCTACTATTAAGTATTTTTATGTATCTATTATTTTTAATGTTTTTATTAATAATCCTTCTGATAGTTGTTATAAAGTTCAACTTTAATGTTCAGCACCAGAAGTTATTATCCAGGTTTATCATGGTCTACTTTGGTTGAGCATTGATTTGTATAGAAAAAGTCATTTTCTTCATACATGCTATTGATTTCTTTTGGACTATGTTTTTATTATCAGTATTAATTTTATTACTATGGTTATTCATATCATTATTGTAAGTCATCGTACTCTGGTTATTATTTTTTTTATTTATTATCTTTATGTTCCTATGCTTATCTTTAATTATATATTTGCAGTTTACGCTATCAATATATTAAGGGTTATTTACATTAGTGTGGTTAGAATGGTGGTAATAATTCTAATGATTTTTATTCTTATTATGGACTTTATTTATTCCATAATGTTCATCATGCTTACGTTTAATGTTAATATCATTATGATTTGTTTCTTTAACGTGATTGGTTTATGTATAACTAATATTGGGCGTTTTAATTGTGTGTTTATGAGGGTATACTGTTTCTCTCTATGTAATTAAGTCTTTGGTTTTAACATTATGCCTTATGTAATTATATTTAATATGATTTCTGTTACTATTGTAGTTTTGATTGTACTTAATTTCATATTTATACCCTGCTTTCAAAAGTGCTATGAGGTAATAGTCGTTGTGTTTATTTTTCCTTTTCTTAATTTTTGCCGACCCAGATATTGACTTTCTGTATGAAACAATCGAATAAAAACAATTTCAATCCATTCAATACATATTAACATCTAATCTCCTCCATTTACAAAAAGCATGATTGAATTAGTTGAACACTGTTTCATAACTTAAATCATATACTTTATATTTATATATATATATATATTATATATATATATATATATATATATATATATATATATATATATATATCTGTGTGTGTGTAAAATTATGTGTATTATGTGAAATGATTTTATGGAAGACATCCCATAAAACTCAGTTAAAAATGGAGAAGACAAGTGGCTAAAATATATAAGAGAATCTTAATTCGTGCAGATGATCGTTCTGTACAGAAATATATGAATCATGCAAATTCATGATTGGATTGAATTAGATTAAATTAATTATATATATATCAATGCACTCTTCAGTGCAGGAAGCATAAACAAAATATGCAATCAAACTTGAGAAAGGAAACAGGAGAAGAATAGAATCTAAGAGATTCATATTTATCCTTATAAGAAAGAGATGTGAGTCAAGTTAGATATTAACGTGACTTACATCTATTGACGGTATATGCTGCAAGGCGGCGAGCTGGCAGAAACGTTAGCACGCCGGGCGAAATGCGTAGCCGTATTTCGTCTGCCGTTACGTTCTGAGTTCACATTCCGCCGAAGTCGACTTTGCCTTTCTACCTTTCGGGGTCGATTAAATAAGTACCAGTTACGCACTGGGGTCGATTAAATAAGTACCAGTTACGCACTGGAGTCGATATAATCGACTTAATCCGTTAGTCTGTCCTTGTTTGTCCTCTCTGTGTTTAGTAAAGAAATAGATATATGCTGCAAGCCTGCATACGTCTTCAAGCACAATAAAAAAAAATATGCGTCATACACGCATTGTTTACGTTATGAGAAACGTGTTTCACAGACAACACTTTTGGGGAACAATGGCACACAGCTCTGCCAGAATTCATACAAACGCTTGATTTTGGTAAGCCTAAAAACATTCAATTAAGCACTAGATCGGTGGTACACATACGACTATTATATATTACTAGGAGGTGTTTTTTAATGCATAGATCTGCTAATATTACTGTAATTCTTTGTGTTTTTTTGTTTTTCTTCGCTTAGAGATCAGTCGAGCTTCTGCTGCTGATATGATACTTCGGATTCTAGCTTGATTTGCAGCGCTTCAAAAGTAAATTTGACATTAAAATATGGTCTAAAATCCGATTTTATACGCATATATACGGTGTATATATATATAATATATATAATATATATATTATGTGAAATAGAAAGATGAATAATCTTGTAGTAGATTAATCAAAAGTTTAACCGATACTTAGTAGCAAAAATCACAGCAGTAAACAGCACGGTGGAGGTACAACCATCTGGCGTTGCACCGTGCGTTGGTGCGGATAATTGAAATTAAAACATTATGGTGAATTGAAGAAATGGAGCTGAACGCAGATTGAACAGAAATCGTTTTTATTCATCTACACGTGTTTCGAAAGGCACAAATTACCAAAATCCGATTGAATAATGGGACCATATTGTGTCTTTCTTTCAGGAAGAAAAAAGGAAATCCGTTGGAAAAACAAAAACAGAACAGAGGCGGAGCAAAAAACAAATCGAACTGTGCTCCTAAGAGCCCATGGCGAAACTGTTTATCAGTGTATGTTGAGAACCGGTGGCTGAAGAATTCAACGGGTCAGGCATCGGTCAATCATGTGAGTGAGGGTGTATAGATGTTCTTTGTGACCGAGAATAAAGTTCTGACTATTTAAAGAATATTGGATGTTTTATAAGGGGCGAGAAAAAATCTACTTAGAGACGTGTGTGTGTGTATACTGTTCTATATATGGTGTGTTGGCGTAGGGGTAGAAAACATTTTTTGTGTACGTGTGTGCGTTTGATCGTTCGGCTGTCAGTGGCTACTGCCATGATAACCGTTGGGTGGCAGAAAGAAAAAAATAAAAAAATTATATATATATATTATGTTTTATGGTGTGTGTGTGTGTGTTCATCTAAGCCTGCCTTCACAAACGGGGCTTGGTTTTTTCACAGCGGGGGGTTTCCTTGTCAAGGCAGGCTTAGATGAACACCACACACACACACATAAAACATAATATATATATATAATTTTTTTATTTTTTTCTTTCTGCCACCCAACGGTATCATGGCAGTAGCCACTGACAGCCGAACGATCAAACGCACACACGTACACAAAAAATGTTTTCTACCCCTAACGCAAAACACACATATATAGAACAGTATACAAACACACACACGTCTCTAAGTAGATTTTTCTCGCCCCTTAAAACATAATAAATATTCAATTTAACAGAATCAGAACGATTATTTCTCGGTCACAAAGAACATCTATACACCCTCACCCACATGATTGACCGATGCCTGACCCGTTGATTCTTCAGCCACCGGTTCTCAACATACACTGATAAACAGTTTCGCCATGGGCTCTTAGGAGCACAGTTCGATTTGTTTTGTGTCCGCTCTGTTCTGTTTTTTTTTGTTTTTCCAACGGATTTCCTTTTTTCTTCCTGAAGAGAAAGACACAATATGGTCCCATTATTCAATCGGATTTTGGTAATTTGTGCCTTTCGAAACACTGTGTAGAATGAAATAAAACGATTTCTGTTCAATCTGCGTTCAGCTCCATTTCTTCAATTCACCAATAATGTTTTATATATATATATATATATATATATATATATATATATAATGATAAATCTCAGAGCGAGTTATAAAACAGTACGGTAAACATCGTGACGCATATTTGCCATTTGAATATGGCTAACCCCTAAGGATGGATGCTACTGTAGTTTGTAGCCCCAGGAAGATACCTCCTCCTCCAGCTGGAGGAGGTATCTTCCTGGGGCTACAACTACAGTAGCATCCACCCTTAGGGGTTAGCCATATTCAAATGGCAAATATGCGTCACGATATATATATATATATATATATATATATATATATACGCACGTATAGCATACTACCAATGAACGACTACCAAGTATTCCTTCCATGTACTGTAGGCTAAATACCACGTGCCCAACAAAACCTGGTGTCCTGCAAGTTGATATACTTAGACTCTAATGAATCCCGCAACTGCTCTATCTACCTATCTTTCTGTCTTTCAATGTATCTATGTGTCTATATATATGGATAGAGTAGACAGCTACCACAAAAACACGCATAGACACACACAGATGCACACATGCACATACTCAGACACAGACAGGCACACACACACACTTATACATATAGTTACATGAATAACTGCAATTAAGCATACACATTTATAGGTATCATAAATAGTTATATCTGAATAAACCACCGTATGTCAGGTATTCTAAAATAGACTATAATATGATATAATTTAGGAAATATTCTACTTCCAGTTATCAAATTTAAGTTTTCGAATGATGCCTGTTGTCAAAGAGAGGGTAGTGACTACCTCTCCCAAAATAATCACACCCTTTTCCAGCAATTTTTGATCTAGATATATTTCGGCGTATTACATGGAGTCCTCATCTGTCTCAAATGTAAATATCAGGTACATAGGTAGTGGGAAAATATGAATAAGTTTTAGAATAATGCTAAAGATTCAAGTAAGTAGTCAGTGATGAAATTACTATCTATTATGCTCGATGTCAAACGTCACACAGGGAAATTCATGTACTAAGCAAAGACACCTCTCCATCACCAGAAAAATAGTAGAAAATAAATAACTTATGTCAATAAATGATACGAAATTGGTGACAGTTATTAATGAGTGTGAACGCAGACATAATACACATAAACATATATACATAAGTATGCATATATATGTATGTATGTTGAAGAAAGGGACGGAAAAACGGCGAAGGTTACACAAATACAAATATCAGGACAGAACAACACGTGTCTCTCGACTAAGAACGTGTAAATTAAGCTGGCGTGTGTAGAGGTAAAGCCTTGCAGCGGGAATGCAAGATTTCACAGGCACAGAGAAGAATATAGATGTTGCACGGAGAGCGGATGAACCAAGAAAGAAAGGTCAGGCTTGGCCGAACACCAGTCTCGTGGGGAGAGAAGAGACAGAGCGATAGAGGCAAAGGGCCAGAAGAAATAAGGAGAGGTGAGAAAAAATTACAGGGATACAGTGAAGTGAAAAGAAGAGAGAAAGTTAGCATGAAGAGACGGCAATGAAATGTGAGAGAAGTGTAACGAAAGGAAAGAGTGGAATGAAGGAAGTAAGCGTGAAAGAGCTGATAGAAGGGAGGAACGAATAAATGAATACAAATTCCTTTATTCTTTCATTCTTTTCTTCTTTCTATCAGCACTTTCATGCTATATATAAAATATTCACTACGACATCTCGTGTGCGTTCAGTACTTTAAACGTCTCGCCCCGTTGAAAAGAAAATATCGTAAACAAGGAAAATTTAAATAAAGTACTAATATTACCGTCATTTGAAGTAATAATAAGGTGGCTAGCACGTTAACACCTTTACAGGCACAATATAAAGTAATTTAAAATTAGGTAGAGTATATAATACCACTTGCTAATATCACGGCCATTGCTCCGAAAACCAACATAATATTACGATGAAGATACACACAAGCAATACAATGAACATTTCAGAAATAAGCTTAACTTTGCCTTCCATATATCAGTAAGTAATTCATATTTCAATACCAATTGATTTCACGATTTGCATGACAAACATGCTTCGCGATCTTCAGTTGAAAACAGCATTTCTTTTAAACGGAGCGGCACGTTTAAAGTAAGTAACGCACAGGAGCTAACATAATGGATATTTTAGAAATCTATATATATAAAGCTGAATTTGTCTGTGTGTGGCAGGTTTGGTAGCCCCCAACTAATACTGTCTCCTCCGAGACCCTGCGGCGCAAGTTGACTAAAATTGAGAGTATGATAGAAGAAGGCTTGCTCCTCATTCTGTAGCAGATAAAATTCAAATCTGGCCATGTTAACACCAATAATTATTTACATCAAAGAGGTGCCTTTTCCTATGAAAATTCCTATTTTCTTAGCGATTTTTTGACTGCTGTGTCACCATTTTTCGATGCATTTCAGCCAGAAAAATGTTCACTTAAAGAGAATAACAAGCAAAGTTTTTACGTTTCAAAAATTCAAATTCTAAAGTGTCGAAACAAACCCGAGCAACGCCGGGCGATACTGCTAGTAGGCGATAGATGCTGTTTTTAACTGAAGATCGGACAGCATGTTTGTGTTGCAAAGCGTGAAATCAATTGGAATTGAAACATGCATTACTTAGTGATGTATTGTAAGAAACGGTACGCCTATTTCCGAAATGTTTATCGCATTGCTCGTGTGTATTTTTATCGTAATTTCTACGGTGTTTGGGGGAGAAATAGCTTTCATTTTAGCAAGTGGTATTATACACGGTATTTTGTCTTCAATTATTTAATATTGTGTCTGTAAAAGAGTGAAATTGCTAACCACATTATTACTATAAATAACGCTAATAAAACTGATTCATTTACATATATACATATTTGCATGCGTATATATTAGGGGATATAAATACACGTATAAATATTTCATATATATGTGTGTATATCAGTGAATTCGGATTATGGCACATATAATAGAAATGCAACTGCCTCACCTCCCAACACCATCACATTACACGACTACATCATACCGCGCAATACATCACATCACCATACACAACCAGGCACCGCCAGCACTGACCACTTCCCAGACCCACATCTTCACATCTACACATACACACACGCACATCAAGATCTCTATCCCTCTTCCGCACACACATACAATCTCTTCTATACACACGAACGCTCACTTCGTTTTGAGTTTACCACTATATTATCACCCCTTCTCCCTAGCTCTTCTGTGTGATACTTCTGAATGACATTCGCAATGATACATCGCTAGCCACAACGCATTCTTTACTTTCTCTTGTTTCTTTCAGGGTTCCTTTCTGTGTATATATACACATATACATATATACATATACATATAATATATACATATATACATATATATAAAAATATATATATATACATAAATATACATATATACATATATATATATATATACATGTATACATATATATACATATGCATATATACATATATATATATATATATATATATACATATATATACATATATACATATATATATATACATATATATACATATATATATACATATATAATATACATATACATACATATATATATACATATATATATATGCTATGTATATATATACATATACATATGTATATGTATATATATATACATATATACATATATACAATATATATATACATATACAGCGTGAGAGAACATGTCTACTGAGTGACTGTCCCTTCACTCATCTTCCAGGACCCAACGCACAAACAGAAACGGGGCCTCAAGCCAACACACAAACCTGAATAACAATAAAAATAGAAACACACCACGCTGCAGTAATGCTGGTCCAGTCTTTCAGGAAGACACAAAAACAAAACAACAAAAGTGGAAACTACAACCCTATCCAACAGTGCAACCACCACCTCCAGCCAAAAACTGCTCCCTAAGCAGAAAAATTCTTTTTTAGCCATGTTGAACATGGCAAAAGAGATACACAAAAAACTTCTAGCCATCACTCAACACCATCCTATGCTATTACCCCAGTGCACCAATTCCCCACATTGCTGCCACTAACACACACAAAAAATCCAAGCCCCCTGCAACAGTCAAAACCAGCCACTACCCTAACCTCCACATTCCTACTCAATGCACAAGGTGTCAGTCCTTCCATCAATGCACAAAAATGGAAGGTCCAATTCATTGAAGACTGGGTTGGTAACCATTCACACCACATCCCTTTCTTCATTCTCACTGAGACCCACCTTGACAACTCCCACTTGGAAGCCGAAGTGAGAGTGAAGAATTTCACAACCATCCGCGCGGATCGTATCGGCAGGAGGAAGGGTGGAACTGCCATTTTCCTGCATGATTCATTACGGCAGATGGAAATAGTATATTCTCCAACGGCTACTGTGAATCAGTCACCGTGCACAACAAAGCCAATGACCTGACAGTAATTGGGCTCTATAGGCCGCTCTAAACACCCATACTGTGCTTTAAAGAATGCCTCAACAGCATTAAGTGCTTTATTCAACAGTGCCATTCTAGCAACATACTCATGATGGGAGACTTCAATCTACCCTGTGTTGACTGGACCACAAACTGTTTGAAACCAAGCACTCCCGCCTCAACCGCTGACAAAGAAGCAGCAGAGTCACTTTTCGACTTTACGAATGAGTTTTTCTTGTCCCAACTTGTCCTTGCACCAACAAGACATCAGAACATTTTGGACCTAGTGTTTAGTAACCACACTAACGCTATACATAACGTTACAGTGGAAAAAACCCTTCTTTTAGACCATGACATGGTTCTCTGTAACATGAAATTCCACCAGCCGAAAGCTAATCCTAGTGACCTTCCTCCAGCCCACCCATTTGACAACATGGATCTCCATAAAGCCAACTGGGATGCAATCAGGAACGAGCTATCAAATGTTGACTGGTCCTTTACACATACACACATCTCCACCAACCATAAAACTTCTTGGCAGATCTTTGTAGACACCGTCACAGACATATGTGCAAAACACTCCCCACCAAGACCTGTGAAAAAAAGTGCAGAATCCCCCAAAACAGAAAAAACATTATCAGAAAAATAAAAAAACAAACAAAAAAAAATTAACAAACTAAAGTACTGCCAACAGCAACACACACATTCGACGGCTATCGCACTGCTTGAATCCAAAAAATATAACCTCCAACAATGCATGAAGACCCTCATCAATAACCAAAGATCAGCTGAGGAGAAGTGGGCCATTGAAAAAATCAAACTCAACCCCAAAGTGTTCTTTTCATTTGCGAGGAAACGCAGGGTCACTGTCTCCACTGTAGGCCCTCTAATTGACGAAACTGGCACTCTCCAAGATAATGCCAAATCCATGGCCGAGATACTGCAGAAACAATACTGCTCTGTTTTCAGCAATCCTGATATGGCCGATCTGGGCTGTATCAGTGATGTCAACCCCCAACACACTATATCGGACATAACGTTTAGTGCCCCTGATGTCTTAGCGGCGATAAACGAAATAAAACACAATTCAGCAGTAGGCCCCGATAGGTTCCCTGCTTGTGTCCTGAAGGTGTGTCGACACCAACTTGCATCTCCCCTTGCTAATCTGTGGAGAAACTCACTGGATGCTGGCTATATTCCAAAAAACCTTCTGTCCCAGTCTGTTGTCCCAGTTTTCAAAAAGGGAAGCAAGTCCCTTGCAGTGACTACCGTCCGATCTCACTCACCTCTCATATCATCAAGTTATTTGAGGGTGGTGAGATCTCGAATAACCCAATTTCTGGAAAGCAACAGACGGCTGATCTCCAACCAACATGGGTTCCGTAATGGAAGGGACTGCCTAACGCAGCTCCTGCATCACTTTGAGGACATTTTGAGAGCT
>NC_043006.1:61530614-61548114 GCF_006345805.1 Octopus sinensis
TGTACGAGTGGCGTTCAATAAGTAATGCCCCTGACCCACTTCCCATAGCAGTAGAGCAACGACACTTGGCACAGTTATTAGTCTCTTCCTGCATAGGAACTACCCAGGGTTATGCATTTCTCCCATCGTTTGATACAGCTCTGGAGACCGTTTTTGTAGAAGACCCCGGCTTGGTCCTCCAACCACGACGTGACTTCAGAAATCAAGGCTGCGTCATCTGGGAAACGCTTTCCTTTCAAAATCAACTTCATGGCTGGGAAGAGGTGAAAATCAGAGGGTGCAAGGGGAGGAGTTCATAGCTACACGCCTGTGCTTCTGATCTGGCGACACGCGAGTTGTGAACCGGAGCGTTGTCCTGCAGGAGGACGATTCCTTCGCTGATCTTGCCCCGCCTCTTGATTTTGATAGCTTCTCTTAATTTGCTCAAAAGTGAAGCATAATAGGCTCCTGTAATTGTGGTACAGTTTGCCAGGAAATCTGTCATCACTACTCCGTCCTGGTCCCAGAAGACTGTGAGCATAACCTTGTCAGCGGAGGGATGCACCCTTGCCTTCTTTGGAGGAGGTGAGTCACGGTGCTTTCACTGCATTGACTGGGCTTTGGTCTATGGATCATAGTGATGGACCCAGGTTTTATCCTGTGTGACCAGACTTTTGAAAAATTTTGACTCATCTTCTTGGCACATCTCCAAATTCATCCTCGAGCACTCAACGCGTTCTTGCTTCTGGAAATCCATCTGGCAGACACCTTTTGCATATGCAAATGGTCATGAATGATAGTTTCCACAGACCCGGTACGATTCTTGACCTTATGGGCTATTTGGCGAATAGTTATGCGTTGACCTTCCAAAATGGCAGCCTCAACTTGACGGACAGACGTCTCATCAACGGCAGAAGGGGGCGACCAGATCTGGGAGCTGTTTCCACAGAGTTCCGACTATGTTTGAATTCACAATGCCAGCGTTTTACAAGGTCATATGATGGGGCATCATCACCATAAGTTACTTTCAATTCATCAAAAGTCTCCCGTGGTGTGCGTCCTTTCAAATACAAAAACCAGATCACTGCTCGACACTCAACAGGCTCCATTTCACACTTGACTCAGTTCAAACACCTGTAAATCGGAAACCACAATTAGTTCAGAGCTGTAATTCGCCACTTAATCTATAGGGGTATAAATAGATCAAACAAGTGAAAGTGGGTCAGGAGCATTACTTATTGAACGCCGTTCGTATTTCTAAGTTCCTGGAGAGGTGTGTGTCGGGTGTTTGTGTCTGACATTATGGTGCAAATCCTTCTAGCTAAACAAAAATGGACATTTATTCTAGTCTGTCTTGGGTGGCATGAATCACAGGGTAGGTACTGCTTGGAGTTTGTCGGTTTATAATAGATATCAGTCTCTATTTTGTTGCCGGCTTTCTTAATGAGGATGTCTAAAAATAGCAATTCTTCTTCGTTATGATCCATCGTGAACTGAATATTATAATTTATCATTTATACATATATATATAACATATATATATATATACATGTATATATACATATACATATATATATATATATATATATACATATTTATACATATATATATTATATATATACATATATATATACATATATATTATATACATATATATATATACATATATATTATACATATATATATATATATACATATATATATATACATATATATATATATATATCTATATATATATACATATATATACATATATGTGTATATACATATTTATACATATATATATACATATATACATATATATGTGTATATACATATATATATACATATATACATATATATGTGTATATACATATATATAGCATATATATATACATATCACTACACACACACACATATATATATATATTCATTTATATATATACACACATATATGTGTGTGTAGATGTATGCATGTATTTGTCAACTGTATATTAGATATTTGAATTAGGTATACATCATAATTGAAGTAATGATAAAAAATAGCAATGCATCAAATTTCTAACTTCAATTTTCAGTTTACTAATTACCACGTTTAATACTGTTTGGATATTGATATTTTTTATATTTGCTTTGTTAGATAATCTTTAAACCTGTCTCTGAATTTATCCATGAACTATTTCACCAACATCTTCCCACCATCTTTCTTATACTCATTTATCTCATCTATATTTTTGATCTCATTTTTTCATCTTGGCATATAACAATTATTCATCTCACTGAAAGATAAGCCATAGATTTGACTTTCAGAATAATTGCAATTTCGTCTGCCAAAAATCATCAGTAATTAATTCTATTTTTTTAAATTTTACTTGTGTATGTTTACAAAAAAGAAAAAGATTTACAAAAAGAACTTTCATTTACATAAACCATATGTAGGTAATGTAAATAATGTAAGAATATTGATGAAATTCAGAAAACATCCATTAGTTTGTCTTTAACTCGGCAATACAAATACATACATACATTTACATACATACATACATATATACATATACATATACATACGTACATATACATGCGCACATACATATACATACACACAGACATGGATACACACACATACACAAACATTATAGAGTTAGATAGATAGATATAGATATATATGCATGTATAAACATCTATATCTATATATGTGTATATATATATATATATATAATATATATATATATATATATTGTGTATATATATATATATATATATATATATATACAAGATAAGGAAATGGAGAAATACATCTAAATCAAATATCAATTACCAGATAATACTCAATCACATACTTTATTAAACCTCCACATAAGAGACTGTAGGGTTAAATATAAAAAGCAGAACAAATCAGTGTACATAAAGGAATGTACATAAAAAAGTGTACATAAAAGTGTAATGTTGTATAATAAGCAGAATATATATAAAAGAGAATATAAATATAAGTAAATATAAATATAAGTAAATATAAATATAAGTATAGATTACATCTTACAGCTGTTTCGGCCATGTAGATAAGTATGTCTCATTTTACCAATATTAGCATTTTTATGGTAGGTCAATATATAGATATAAATGAGACATTTACAAAAATATCATAAGGCCTCTCCGGAGATTATGTAATATAAATCAGTCTACATATATACCCACATGGGTGTGGGTACATACCCATAATACAACATATACATATAAGTGCATATACTCACACTCCTATACATATAAAAATATACATATACATAATGATATAAATAAATAATATAAATTAGTAAGCATATATATGTGTTCCACATTCAACGTCTCAGTTTTTCGACTTAATATTGTGATAATAAACATACACAAATTAGTACCTAGATGCAAATATACATAGTCAATAGCACATTATATTACTTCATAATGACACTTAGAAATTAGTATGAAGTAATATAATGTGCTATTGACTATGTATATTTTCATCTACGTACTAATTTGTGTATGTTTATTATCACAATATTAAGTCGAAAAACTGAGATGTTGACTGTGGAACACATATATGTTTACTAATTTATATTATTTATTTATATCATTATGTATATGTATATTTTTATATGCATAGGAGTGTGAGTATATGCACTCATATGTATATGTTGTATTATGGGTATGTACCCACACCCACGTGGGTATATATGTAGACTGATTTATATTACATAATCTCCGAAGAGGCCTTATGATATTTTGTAAATGTCTCATTTATATCTATATATTGACCTACCATAAAAGGCTAATAAAAGTCTTACATGCGTTGCATGCTTGTTACCTGCTATCCGTTCTATCTAGGGCATTCTTTCTTGATGTGGGAGATGGTATCATCCACTCTGTTGTAGATGCCAAGATTGATCCTCCATTTCGAGGCCATGACTTTATCTTGCGCTGCCAGGATTGTGCTCTCACTATCGTTGTTTTGTGTTCCTTTCTACAGCCAATCCCACCTATTTCCCCGGCAAATTCGGTTGTAGTTACAGGGAATTGATTGTGAAGTCCTTTGTTGCGTAATTCTTCTTGACGTTCTTTTTGTAGTCCTTCCTTTGTTTTTCCTATTTTCTCTGCTCTCCGTCGTTCCTGACTGTCACTAGCAATGTTTCCTTGTTTGGGGCTAGGTATATCATTAAGCGCTCGAGTACGATACGCACACAGTCTTCCACAATTATCAGTCCTATTTGGGTTTGATGGAAAGTGTCAGTTCTCCACAGTCACACACATATACACATATACAGGAATCCCTCAATTATAAGGGGTGTTACATTTCAAAATCCCCCGCGTTATGTGAAAATCCGCGAAGTAGAAACGGTACAGCACTGTATATCTTTTAAAAATTATTTTAATAATTGGTGTATATTAATTTTATTATAAATGCAAAACAGCACCACGAAGGAATCGACGTAAGCTGAAATAATAAACCGCGATAGGTGAATTGCGAGGAAACACGATAGGTGGAGTAGAGCAAAAGATTTGCTGCAGCAATCTTTTATACCAAGGGAATGCATGTACTTGATAACACTTCCAACAGTTAAAATGAGAAACTATGAGAACCAATGCCTGGTATGGCATTAGAGCATTTATTATTATTATTATTATTACTTTTTTTTTCTTGTTTCAAATTTTCTTCCATTTCTTGCCGAGTGTCTTCCCGACTCCTAGGGCAAAGAAACTCATAGTGTATATTGGTAGGCCATTAAACCAAACTCAGTAGTTCGTTCATTTTTTTTTTTTAAAGCTAAATTAAAATACATGAGCAGCAACAGTTCTCACATCGACAATGCTCTTCTCAATACGTGTGATGTACCAGTTAAGACAATCTTTTGCACTTCTTGCAGGGATGGTAAGCCAGGGATCATTCTCATATAATTTTCGGTTCCCTTCTTGATCATTCCTAGTGCTCCTACGATCACTGGTATTGTAACCGCCTTGAGATGCCACATTTTCTCAATTTCAATGAGTAGGTCTTTATATTTTCTGAGCTTGTCAAACTCTTTCGCTGAGATATTATGATCACAGGGGATGCTCATGTCGATCAATAAGCAAACTTTATTGTTTTGGTCTTTCACAACAATATCTGGTATATTGGCCTTGATGGTTCGGTCTGTTTGTACTGGAAAGTCCCACAGAATGGTTACATTTTCTCCTTCAGTTACAGCCTCAGGGTGGTGATTATACCACTTGTCGGCAGTTTTGATATTGTAATGCCGACTTATTAGCCAGTGGAGATATTGGCCAAATCTGTCATGTCTTAATTTATACTCCACTGGTGCTAAGACTTTACATCCAGAGATTAGGTGGTCCACTGTTTCAATCATGTCGTTGCAGAATCGGCATTTTGGGTCTGCTCCATTTTTCATCACATTGGGCTGGTAGTTCCGGGTTAATAGGCTTTGGTCTTGAGCAGCCAGGATGAAACCTTCGCTCTCTGCTTTTAGCCCTAAGGTCCGCAGCCACTGATGGGTTTGCTTCTGGTCAACATCAGCTTGTTTGCTGCGGGTCACATATTTGCCGTGCAGAGGTTTCTCCTCCCACCTATCAGCTTAATTACTCGTGCGCTTTTTTCATTGCCATCATTTTCACATTCTTTGCAACAATAGTTGCCGTACTTCCCTCGGGTTGTTCAGTTTGGGTATCCTCCACGAGATCAATAGCAAATGTTTTGCTTTCCTTGATGATAGAATGAAGCTTCTTTCGTCTCTCGTGATTTTCCACGAGCTTTAGCATCCAGTCATTCGATATTTCGAGATATTTGGCCAGTCCAATTATGGTTGTTTTGTAAGCTAGTTCAAATTGGATCAGGCCTCGACCTCCTTGGGCTCTGGGAAGGTAATGGCGATCTACGTCTGCCTTTGGGTGGTGCATCCTATTACAACTCAGCAGCTTGCGTATTTTTCTATCTATATTCTTTACTTCACTCATATTCCAGTTCAACACATTGTAGCTATAAGTAACAACTGGAACTGCTAAGGAATTTATAGCTAACACCTTGTTACGTGCATTTAGTTCAGATTTCAGGACTGCACCAACTCTCCTATAACATTCCTTCCTGATTTTCCCTTTCATGCTTGCATGCTGAATACCAGAGCCTTCATTTATCCCTAAATATTTGTATGTCTGTTCTTGCTCAAGCTCTCTTATGACTGTGTCAACATTTAACACGACTGAATTTGTGGTCTTCACTTTCCCTTTCTGGAAAGTGGCCTTGGCACACTTCTCAAGTCCAAACTCCATCCCGATGTCATCGCTGAATGCTTTCACGGTGCGCAATAGGCCTTCAAGTTCATTATTGTCTTTACCATAAAGTTTTAAGTCATCCATATAAAATAGATGGCTTATTTTTTTATTGGCAATTTTATACCCGTACCCTGTTCTGTTAAATTCACTTGTAAGGGGTATGCAGAATATTAAAGGTGAAAGTGAGTCACCTTGAAAAATTCCACAGTTGATGTTTATATTTTCTGAGGCAAGTACTCCATTAGAGTGGTATAATTGGAGATTATTATTATTATTATTATTATTATTATTATTATTACTATTATTATTATTATTATTATTACTAATATTATTATCATTATTATTACAAATATTATTATTATTATTACTAATATTATTATTATCATTATTATTACTAATATTATTATTATTATTATTACTAATATTATTATTATCATTATTATTATTATTACTAATATTATTATTATTATTATTACTAACATTATTATTATTATTATTATCATTACTAATATTATTATTATTATTATTACTAATATTGTTATTATTACTAATATTATTATTATCATTATTATTATTATTATTATTATCATCATCATTATTATTAGTATTATTATTGTTATTACTAATATTATTATTGTTATTACTAATATTATTATTATTATTACTAATAGTATTATTATTATTATTATTATTACTTATATATTACTAATATTATTATTATTATTATTACTAATGTTATCATTATTATTATTATTATTACTAATATTATTATTATTATTATTATTATTACTAATATTATTATTATTATTATTTTTATTATCACTAATATTATTATTATTATTATTACTAATATTATTATTATTATTACTAATATTATTATTATTATTATTATTATTATTATTATTAATATTATCATTATTAATAATATTATTATTATTACTAATATTATTATTATTATTATTACTAATATTATGATTATTATTATTACAAAATATTATTATTTTTTTTTTCTTGTTTCAAATTTGCTTCCATTTCTTGCCGAGTGTCTTCCCGACTCCTAGGGCAAAGAAACTCATAGTATACATTGGTAGGCCATTAAACCAAACTCAATAGTTCGTTCATTTTTTTTTTTTTTTTTTAAGTTAAATTAAAATACATGAGCAGCAACAATTCTCACATCGACAATGCTCTTCTCAATACATGTGATGTACCAGTTAAGAGAATATTTTGCACTTGCAGGGATAGTAAGCCAGGGATCATTCTCATATAATTTTCGGTTCCCTTCTTGATCATTCCTAGTGCTCCTACGATCACTGGTATTGTAACCGCCTTGAGATGCCACATTTTCTCAATTTCAGTGAGTAGGTCTTTATATTTTCTGAGCTTGTCAAACTCTTTCGCTGAGATATTATGATCACAGGGGATGCTCATGTCGATCAATAAGCAAACTTTATTGTTTTGGTCTTTCACAACAATATGGTTTATTGGCCTTGATGGTTCGGTCTGTTTGTACTGGAAAGTCCCACAGAATGGTTACATTTTCTCCTTCAGTTACAGCCTCAGGGTGGTGATTATACCACTTGTCGGCAGTTTTGATATTGTAATGCCGACTTATTAGCCAGTGTAGGTATTGGCCAACTCTGTCATGTCTTAATTTATACTCCACTGGTGCTAAGACTTTACATCCAGAGATTAGGTGGTCCACTGTTTCAATCATGTCGTTGCAGAATCGGCATTTTGGGTCTGCTCCATTTTTCATCACATTGGCCTGGTAGTTCCGGGTTAATAGGCTTTGGTCTTGAGCAGCCAGGATGAAACCTTCGCTCTCTGCTTTTAGCCCTAAGGTCCGCAGCCACTGATGGGTTTGCTTCTGGTCAACATCAGCTTGTTTGCTGCGGGTCACATATTTGCCGTGCAGAGGTTTCTCCTCCCACCTATCAGCCAATTGCTCGTGCGCTTTTTTCGTTGCCATCATTTTCACCTTCTTTGCAACAATAGTTGCCGTACTTCCGTCGGGTTGTTCAGTTTGGGTATCCCGCACAAGATCAATAGCAAATATTTTGCTTTCCTTTATGATAGAATGAAGCTTCTTTCGTCTCTCGTGATTTTCCACGAGCTTTAGCATCCAGTCATTCGATATTTCGAGATATTTGGCCAGTCCAATTGTGGTTGTTTTGTAAGCTAGTTCAAATTGGATCAGGCCTCGACCTCCTTGGGCTCTGGGAAGGTAAAGGCGATCTACGTCTGCCTTTGGGTGGTGCATCCTATTACAACTCAGCAGCTTGCGTATTTTCCTATCTATATTCTTTACTTCACTCATATTCCAGTTCAACACATTGTAGCTATAAGTAACAACTGGAACTGCTAAGGAATTTATAGCTAACACCTTGTTACGTGCATTTAGTTCAGATTTCAGGACTGCACCAACTCTCCTATAACATTCCTAACTGATCTTCTCTTTCATGCTTGCATGCTGAATACCAGAGTCTTCATTTATCCCTAAATATTTGTATGTTTGTTCTTGCTCAAGCTCTCTTATGACTGTGTCAACATCTAACACGACTGAATTTGTGGTCTTCACTTTCCCTTTCTGGAAAGTGGCCTTGGCACACTTCTCAAGTCCAAACTCCATCCCGATGTCATCGCTGAATGCTTTCACGGTGCGCAACAGGCCTTCAAGTTCATTATTGTCTTTACCATAAAGTTTTAAGTCATCCATATAAAATAGATGACTTATTTTTTTATTGGCAATTTTATACCCATACCCTGTTCTGTTTAATTCACTTGTAAGGGGTATTAGGGATATGCAGAATATTAAAGGTGAAAGTGAGTCACCTTGAAAAATTCCACAGTGGATGTTTATATTTTCTGAGGCAAGTACTCCATTAGAGTGGTATAATTGGAGATTCGTATTCCACAACGACATATTGTGCTTCAGGAAGTTTGAAATCACAGGGGAAATTTTGAAGATGTCCGGCGATCTCAAGATCCATGGATGCGGTATACTGTCGAAGGCCTTTTTATAATCAATCCATGTTGTGACAGTTCTCAAGGATCATACGATTGATTAGCAGTTGATCTTTGCATCCGTAAGAGCCTCGGCGGCACCCTTTTTGTTCGATGGGGAAAATATCGTTTTTCTCCATGAATGCATATGTTTTCTCCGCCAGGATTGATGTTAGGATTTTATACGTGGTGGGTAGACAGGTTATAGGCCGGTAGTTTTTTGGAAGGTTGGTTTCGTTATTCTTTGGGAGTAGGTAAGTGATGCCACTTGCTAACCATTCTGGTGTTTTCTTTGGGTCTCTCATAATTCCATTGAGCAGCTGAACTAGCTTACCGTGTGCGCATGGGAGCGATCCGATCCAGAAATTCGGCACCCTATCTTTACCGGGGGATTTCCAATTATCGGCCTTCGTGAGTGCCTTTCTTAGGTCTGCTATTGTGATGTCTTCCCATTCTTGTTGTTGTAAATTTTGGTAGGATCCTTCAGTTTGTATAATCCAGTCTGCATTTATGTTGTACGTCTTCTTGTCACTCCAAATCCTTTTCCAAAAGATTTGGACTTCTTCCATGGGAAGGGGGTCTTTAACGGTTACTTTCTCCTTCCCTATTTCTCTGTAGAATTTTTTGGCATTGGATGTGAACAGCTTATTTTGCTTGTAAAACTTGTTTCTCTTCTCCAATCTTCGTATTCTTTGGGCTTTCACTTGGACTTTTTGTTTCAGCGTTTCTTTTATTGATATCAGTTTTTCTCTTGGTGAGGATCCAAATTTTCTCTTCATCTTTCTTCCTGTTCTGGATCTTACATCATTTCCACATATTAGTTAATTTAATATTGATATTTCCCCTCTCATAAATTCAATCTCTTTTTCAATTTTACTTCTCCAGGTTTGATTTCTTCCCAGGTTTTGTTATTATTATTATTATTATTATTATTATTATTATTACTAATATTATTTTTATTATTATTATTATTATTATTATTATTATTATTATTATTATTATTATTATTATTATTATTATTTATTATTATTATTATTACTAATATTATTATTATTATTATTACTAATATTATTATTATTATTATTATTATTATTATTATTATTATTATTATTATTTGTTCTTGTTCAGGAGACGATCTAACGGAATCGATAATACGCCGCGCATAATGCTTATTGTATTTTGTCCGTCTTCACCTTCTCAGTTCAAATTCTGCCGAAGTCGACTTTGCCCCTTTTTACTTTCGAGGTCAATAAATTTAGTACCAGTTACACTCTAGGATCCATGTAATCAATTATCTCCCTCCCTCAAATTTCATACCTTGTGACATTAATAGAAAATATTATGATCATTATTCTTATTTATCTTTATCACATGTTTTGTTGAAGCTCCTAGAGTCTTACATGCGTTGCGGGCTTGTTACCTGCTATCCGTTCTTCTCACCTATCTAATACTTTATTGATTATTCTAGCCGTGCGAAGGAGGCAAAAGTTTTAAAGATTTCTACTGGGCACTCTGTTCCAATGTATATTCCTCTTGTTGTTTTCTGATACTGTTCTCTCAAAGAGACAACAATAACTGGCACTAACTTCACCTTCTTCATTTTCTATATCCGGTTGTAATTATCTATCTTATCGCCTTTCTTCTTGACCCTTCGTGGTAAATCGGGCATACAACATAAACTATATTGTATATGTGGTGTACCTTGTCTACCACCACTAAGTCCGGTCTATTATGCTCTAGCACCTGATCTGTTTGGATTGGGAAATCGCAGACGATTTTTCTAGTCTTCGACTCTATCAGACTCAGCGGTTTGTGCTCATACCACGTCTTGCCTCTCTCTAGCCCCCACTTTCGCACAGTTTCCAATGTAGCAATTTCGCTACCTGACCGTACCGCCACAACTCGTAGTTGTTTTGGGAATGTCTAGGGCATTCGTTCTTGATGTCCGCTCTGTTGTAGATGCCAAGATTGATCCTCCATTTCGAGGCCAAGACTTTATCTTGCGCTGCAGTATTGTGCTCGCACTATCGTTTAGTGTTCCTTTCTTCAGCCAATCCCACCTATTTTCCCGGCAAATTCGGTTGTAGTCACATGGAATTGATCGTGAAGTCCTTTGTTGCGTAATTCTTCTTGACGTTCTTTTTGTAGTCCTTCCTTTGTTTTTCCTATTTTCTCTGCTCTCCGTCGTTCCTGACTGTCACTAGCAATGTTTCCTTGTTTGGGGCTAGGTATATCATTAAGCGCTCGAGTACGATACGCACACAGTCTTCCACAATTATCAGTCCTATTTGGGTTTGATGGAAAGTGTCAATTCTCCACAGTCACTAGAATAAGTTGACACATGTTTACTGGTCATCCTTGAAGAACCTTTAGAAAAAACTTTGCAGGTGTACTGTCTTTACATTTTTACCACTCTTTTTGAGCCATGTTGGTTGTGTTAATACATGTTGAATGCTAAATATTATGATTATTATTAGCAGCAGCAGTAGTTTTATTATTGAATACAGCGAGGTGGCAGAATTGTTAGCACGCTGGACGAAATGCTTAGCGGCATTTCGCGCGTCACTTTATTCTGAGTTCAAATTCCGCTGAACTTGACTTTGCCTTTCATCCTTTCGGAGTCGATAAATTAACAGAATATGTTAGGTCTTGTGCCTATAGTAGAAAGGATTATTATTATCATTATCATTATTATTATTATTATTATTATTATTACTTTTACTAGTAGTAGTAGTAGTAGTAGTAGTAGTAGTAGTAGGAGTAGGAGTAATGAAGGCGGCGAGCTGGCAGAATCGGTAGCCCGCCAGGCGAAATGTTTAGCAACATTCTGTCTACCGCTAAGTCCTGAGTTCAAATTCATTCTCAAAGGCTGTCATTACTTTCGAGACAGTACTTTTTGATACAGCAAACATTTGGCTGTTTTCCTTACGCTAGCGCATGTCATACAAGCGCCAACAATTTCACCTCTTTGAAAGTCCGATAGATCTGTAATTTTAATTAATTTTAATTACCTTTTTTGATGACATCTGAAAAAAAAGCAGCTTTAGCAAAATATATTAAGTAACATTAATGATAAATCAAAAAATATAAAAGTAAACAAGATATTAACGGTCTTACAGATATGAAACTATGATGCTAGGTGTTTCTGTTATATAGTCCAAACCCTGTATATATACACACACGCACATTATATATATATATATATATATATATATATATATATATATATATATATATATATATATATATACATATATATATATATTATATTATATTATATATATATATATATATATATATGTATATTATATATATAAATTCTTTCCTGAGAGATCTTACTGCTTGCAATCAAGCCCTATGCATAGAACTTGTGGAAACTCACCTCAACCCTGATATAGAGGACGCAGAAGTACACATACCAAACTATGCCATACTGCGAACAGAGAGAAGGGGAAAAGAGCAATGGTGGAGTTGCTGTATATATCCAAGATGACCTCACACCCCAGAGTTTAATGAAATACTCAAATTCGGTATGTGACACTTTAATTGTATACATAAGGCAACATAATATAGTCATATGCAATACATATTGCCCACCGGATGCCTCAAACCACATAGGCAAGTTTGAAGATTGCCTCACAAGAATTAAAGAAATCCACATGAATCTGGAACACCACGTGACCATATTTCTTATGGGTGATTTCAACTTCCCAACGTCAAATGGCCCGAAGGTCACATACTCTCAGGAATGAATCATTGCAAGCAAGTACACGTGGAGTTCCTGCTCAACCTCACCAATGCCTTATTCATGGAGCAAGTTGTACTCAAGCCAACTAGGGCGAATAACATTCTAGATCTCTGCTTCACGAACAATATGAACATCATTCATGATGTGAAAGTGACACCGACATCAGTTTCGTATCACAACGTAATAGAGCTGTCTATGTTTGGGCCAAAAGTAACCAGAGACATACAGCCTAAAGGAAGCACCTGAAATCTCTCCAATCTGAACTTCTATAAAGCAGATTGATATTCAATCCAAAAAGAGATCCTCAGAGAGGACTGGCCGGAATTTCTCTCCACACAAGACATTGACATGAAACTAGAATGTTTCATGTCCTCTGTGCAAGCCGTATGCCAGAAATATGTCCCAGAGCACAAGGCCAAAACAAATAGGAGGAAGATTCCAAGAGACAGGAAGATCCTCATGAGACAACGGACGAAAGTTGCAAATCGTCCCAATGAACATCCCAAAAGAAGCGAAACGTCCCGCCTAAAAACAACACTAGTGGAGTTCGAAAAAAGGCTGCAACAATCCTATGTGAAGGAGAAAGCAGACAAAGAAGCCTGGGTTATAAAAAACATTAAGTCAAACCCAAAGGCCTTCTTTCATTACGCGAAAGAAACAGTCTCAGTGCACTACAAGATAGGACCCCTCCTCCAAAAGGATGGCTCATTCACAGACAGTCCATCTAAGATCAGTGAGATGCTGAATGACCAGTTCAAAAGGGTATTTACCACCCCGTCGGAGCCAGCGAGGCGGTTAGAATAGAATGTATTGACATTAGCGAAAAAGATGTCCTACTAACCATAGATGAAGTGGACACAAACTCAGCTGCTGGTCCAGATGGTTTCCCAGCCATCCTACTCAAAGCGTGTAATCATGCCCTGGCAAAACCCCTCAAGATTCTCTTCCAGAGCTTTCTTGCGAATGGCAAACTGCCAAGCAAGCTAAAGGAGGGAATAATATGCCCAATACGTAAAGGGGGAAGTAGAGCAGATTCCAAAATGTTTAGGCCTATCTCTCTGACTTCACACATCAGCAAAATCATGGAACGGATAGTCAGAAAGAAACTAATCGCATTCCTTGAGGAACATAATTTGCTGAGTGATACCCAGCATGGTTTTCGACCAGGTAGGAGCTGCCTGACCCAGCTCTTACAACATTATGACTGGGTGTTGAGACAGTTACTCAACAAATCAAATGTGGACGGAATCTACCTTGATGTTGCAAAAGCTTTTGACAAGGTGGATCATGGTATGATATGCCACCAACTGCGCGACCCTTGCATAGCTGGAAAACTTGGAGTGTGGTTGCATGACTTCCTGAAAGATAGGAGTCAGGCAGTAGTGGTTAATGGAGCCACCTCCATGAACACACAAATAGTGAGCGGTGTTCCACACGGCAGTGTCTTGGGACCACTGCTTTTTATAGTGGCCCTCTCAGATATGCCCTCAAATGCCCGTAAGCCACTCTGACCAGCTATGCAGACGATACGAAAGTCTCGCAAAAAATACAGAACCCTAGCGATGTTGCACACCTGCAGTAGGAGTTGGACGCAATCTACAGATGGGCTGAGGATAATAATATGCAGTTTAATGCTGAAAAATTCCAGGTCCTGCGCTACCAGCATCCAAAAGTGAATATTAAACTTACAGGATACACCGGTCCGCAGGGAATTTCAATCCCAGTCTGTGAGGGACCTGGGTATCGACATGAGTGATGATACCTCTTTCCAAGTGCACATTACCAGGATGTCGACAAAGTGCAGACAACTGGCTGGGTGGATCCTAAGAACATTCAGAACCAGAGATAAGGAAACCATGATGGTCCTCTGGCGGACATTTGTCCTCAGCCGCCTGGATTACTGCTCACAGCTATGGTCACCCACCAGTGTAAAATTAACAGCGGACCTTGAAGCAATCCAGAGAAGATTCACAAAGAAGATCGTCTCTTTGCAACAGCTCAGCTATTGGGAAAGGTTGAAACAGCTAAGACTCTACTCCCTGGAGAGAAGACGGGAGAGGTATGCAGTAATATATGTCTGGTAGGTCCTGGAAGGAATTGTGCCAAAGTTTGGCATTGTAAGCTACACCAATGCTAGAACGGGACGACACTGCATAGTGCCAAAGATCCCAGCAATGCCATCACGCTTCAGGACCGGCTTTTTCAACAGCCTGGGTTTGAAGGGCCCACAACTCTTTAATATTCTCCCAAAGAGTCTGAGGAACTTGCACAAAGTAGATGTAGCGGTTTTTAAATCAAAGCTGGACATCTTCCTGTCAAGAGTCCCAGATGAACCTACCTCACGGCAAGAGGTGCAATTGAGAGTAGCTATATCAAACTCACCAAGTGCCACATATTAGACGAGGTTCGTCGTAATAACAGTGTAGCACAAAACGACGGTGCATCAGCATGGCCGCAGCTCTGAGCTGGAACTGGAAAAAAAAATATATTATATATATATATATATATACATATATCACGTGATCACGTGATCGACCAGACCATCAGATTTTGTTACACATCGCTGGTCACAATGCGTTCGCATTGTTTTAGCCTTCGAATGACGCCACCCCGCTGGCTAAGCGAGCAGGCCAATATATATATATATATATATATATATATATATATATATATATACATACATACATATAGGGAGAGTTTACAAAAAAAAACAAAAGACGAAGGCAGGTGGTGAACCAAACAAACAGATGTATTAGTATAACGCTCAGGAATAGAAAAAGTCTTTTACGTTTCGAGTCTACGCTCTTCTTTAGAAGGGACACGGAAAAAACAGGAGAGAAAAAATGTGTGTAATAGGTAAAGATCTATCATGGCGTCTATACACACATACATACATACATACATACATACATACATACATATATATATATATATATAGATATATATATATATATATATTATATGTATGTATGTATATATATTATATATATATATATATATTTATATACACACACAGGAATGGCTGTATGTTAAGGAGCTTGCTTTCAAACCAATTGCTTCTGGGTTCACCCCACTGCGTGGCACTTGCGCAAGTGTCTTCTGCCTATCTTCTTTCGTTCTCTCTTTCTCTCGCTCTCTCTCTCTCTCTCTCTCTCTCTCACACACACACACACACACACATATATATATATATATATATATATATATATATATATATATATATATATATATGTATGTGTTTACGTCTCTGCCATTTAGAGTTTCGGGGAAAAGTATCCTATAGAATATGTACAAACCTAAGGAATAATAAGTCCTTGAGTAAATTAGTTTGACTAAAGTCGGTGCTCAAGAATGGCCGCATTAAAATGGCTAAAACAAATAAAAGAAATATATATACATATATATATTTCTGTCAATAAAGCAAATTACTCTCATACACATTCACTATAAGAAACAAAGAAATCGTGGCAGAATATAAAATATCGTAATCTACTTACAACACAGTAGAAAAAAAAGAATATATATAAAGTGAGACTAAATACGGCAATTTAAATTATTGGCAAGTTGATTATTGCTGTGGAGAGTGAGGCGGAATTGAAACATTGCTCAGCAAGACCAAAGCAGGAAGGGTCAATGAACAATCCGAATTTGGGAAAATTGAAATGAAGTGCTTAAACTAAACTTTCATTAAAATAATCTTCGCCGAGCGAGCGCATACGTGCACGCACACACACGCGCACACACACGCACCCGCGCACACAGGCCCACGCACGCACACAAAGGTAATTTCTGTTATTTACCCAAATGTAATTTCTATATTCATTTTGGATAACAATAGATATATTTTGTAAGGAATAGAGAGTGGATAGAGGAGAAGTTAAAGTCAGAACACGTGTGGATTAGGTACGTTTTCATTATTGTATCCATTTCAGTCGCAGTATAAATCACTATATTTCTCACTTCATTTATAATTAAATTTGAAAGTAAATATATAAAGATAATTGCAACATAAATCAGCAATGATATATTATATACTAAAAACAAAACAAAATATTGAACACAATCTATAACGAGTTCCTCCTCAATAATCACACCTGCATATGTATGTAAATACACACACACACTGAAGAGCACGCACTCACTCACTCACATACGCACACACATACATACGTAGTATACATACATAGTATATTTCGGCATACATATTAAGATGAACGTACAGGCGCACACAAGATACTTCTCAACACACACACACACACACACACATACACATATATATATATATATATATATATATATATTATATATATATATATATCTATATATATATATTATATATATATATATATATTCATATGACTTAGATAACCACATATAAAGTTTCCATGATATATGTTAAGATGTATCAAATTAAGCCAATGTTTTCATGTGTCTAATGAAAATTTGTTTAATTTATAAACATGTATACATACAAAGGCAATATATATTTACACT
>NC_043006.1:61553114-61568114 GCF_006345805.1 Octopus sinensis
TAATAGGTGCCTTAACCCCACCATTCTAGAGCTCCATGTGCTATACGTGCTCCATTTTTCAGAAGAAAAATCCTTTGAATAGGTTTTATATGATTTGTATTTTGGAATCTGGGCATAAAGATGATTAGTATGGGATAAAAATGTCCTGATTAGAAATTAAGGGTATGTAAAGAAGAAAAACCCATTAAAATTCTTAATCTACAATTTTGTAATTCGAATAGGTATTCTAGTTCATTAGAGAAAAAATAAAAAAGTCTCTTCAATTCCATGTGACACGAGTCACGCCGGGTATCTCTGGTGGTTGATATATATGTATATCTATCTATCTATCTATCTATCTATCTATCTATCTATCTATCTATCTATCTATCTATCTATCTATATATCCCTCTCTCTCTCTATATATATATATATATATATATGTACATCGCAACACTTTCTGTCTATATGTCTATTTTACCCTATTCTTAAGCTGCTGTCACTGCCATCCACCTACGTTCGAGATTTCCTTCGTTTCTAACACACGCACACACACACACACACACACACAACACACACACACACACACACACATATATATATATATATATATATATATACATATATATACACGTACATATATATGTGTGTTTATGTGTGTGTGTATCTGTATGTCCGTATATACGAGGGTTACCTGAGAAGTTCGTAGCCTAACCAAGACACATTGAATGTGACCAATGTCTTTTAAAGTCTCTCGGGGACCGTTTAGTTTAAGAATAAAAACTTTTCATTGAAGTTCCTAACACACTCTACCTTACTGTTTAGAAGACGGATTCCCTAACTATATTGTATCTTGTAAAAAACTTAGTTCTTTCCCCAGTTACCCAGTTTCAACTTTATATATTGCGACCACTATAAACATATTCATCTGAAAAGTCCATACGCAGATGAATGAAACCTCGTATGTAAATTAAGTAGATTTAATACATTGAAAGGAAATGGAACGCCTCTTTTTGTCTCTTTAGTTTATCTTGGAAGATTACAACAATAATATTAATGCTTTTGTACATATTCATTTTTCTTTTATATAATTCAGCTAGAACAGAAACCTCTAACAATTTTTCACTGTGAGTGTTTACGTGTGTGTGTGTATGTGTGCGTGTGTGTGTGTTTGTGTGTGTGTGTGTGTGTGTGTGTTGTGTGTGTGTGTGTGTGTGTGTGTGTGTGTCTAGGTACATGCGTGTTTGTGCATGTGTGTTTCATGAAAAAATAAGGGTTGAAAATGTATTAATTTTTCATATATATAATATTATGTATATATATTATAGTATTCATTATACATGTGGGTGTGTGTGTGTGTATGTGTATAGGAGTGAGTATGCGTGTGTCGGTTCAGAAATAGATAGATAGATAAATAAATAGATAGACAAATAGATAGATAGATAGATAGATAGATAGATAGATAGATAGATAGATAGATAGATAGATAGATAGATAGATAGATAGAAAGAAAGAAAGAAATACCAGGCTGGGTTGAAAAGTTCAAAGAGTGACTATGAATGAGTAATGAAATTTTCCAAAAATTATGAAAGAGTAATGACATTTTCCCAAAATTAATTCCAACTCCATTTATTAATACCAGCATTGTTACTTTATGACCAGATTTTATTTCAATTCATAGAGATGTAGATGAGAACAGAGCATCTATTATATCGAAGTTCAAAGACACATTCAACATAGTGCAGCTATACTACCACTATTCGCTATGACATGTGCGAACAAAATGGAAAGCATTCATAGTTAATTTACAGCATTGTGAAGAGAAATGATAAATAGCTACAATATTACTCGTATATAAAACTTTCCCAAACCGAGATGTATACTGTTTATAAAGTAAATGTTTTACGAACTTTTTATAAAAAGGAAGCATTAACTCTAACATGTTCACCAAGATTGATGTACAAATGTGTTTCTGCATAATGTAAATCAGGTGTATTTGAAAAAGGATCATAATGCAGAAAGGAATATTGGAACAAATGATTGTGAAATGGAATTATCAAGCAATGTAGACTTGTCCTTCGAGGAATTTAGCGCTGAAGATTAAATATAGATCAAAACATCTCTGAGAAAATTTTACATCATCACCAAATTCTGCATAATATTATCGATTACCTTTTCGTGATGGTAGGGATCATACTGACGAATGTTGGACACGTGACTATATCATGATTACTTGCGTCAGTTAAATATGTTCAGCTTTTGTTATTTCTTCATTGTTTCCTTCTAATGTAAAGTATAATTTGCTAACTTTAATAGATAAATAATAACTATTATTATTATCATTGTTGTTGTGTTTGTATGTGTATAGGATTATACACATACTAATAATTATTATTATTATTATTATCATTATTATTAGCATTATTATAACAGCATAAACGTCATCAACATCACCATCATCATCATCATCATCATCATCACCATCCGCATCATCATCATCATCCTCATCCTCATTATCATTATTATTATCATCATCATCTTCATCATCCTCATCACCATCATCATCGTTATTATTATGGTGGATTAGACGTTTCGTGTCTTAACACCTTTCTTATTTTTGTTGGAAAAAATGTAGTTTGTTAAAAATATTTGAGCAAACGTAGGTCCGAATGCTCATCAATTTTGTGATAACAAATTCACCCTCTAGGATATTTTTACGTTTAAGATCACCACATTAGGAAATATATCAACCTTATAAAAACCTTCAGTGAGCTGCGCTTATTCAAGTTGCAACAATCTCAGCAGCAGTATCAGCAGCATTGAAAATCTTTCACGTGCCCAGATATATGAACAAATTCAACAAGAAAATTAACAAGAACAATTTCAAAAACAATAGCATCATGTACAACAACAAAAAACTATTACACTTACAGAATCTACAACAACAAAAATGGCGACGAATATGATGTTCGTGAACGAAAAAAAATTTAGAAACAGCAGTTAAAGCAATTGCAATAGCAACAACATCTATAATCTCGAGAGAAGCAGCAGCACCAACAGCCACTCGATCCAACCCAAGGTCAGAGCTATCTTTTTCTTTGGGATGTTTTCAGTTATGGCTTTGTTGATTAATAACAGATATTTATGGTCATGTGAACTTTTGCAACATCACCTTCTGCTTTTCTGGAAACAGTTTGTTTTTCTAGATTTTTGCTCATTCCCCGCAATATTATAGCAGTTAAAGTTTTAGTGAGTTGTGGGGAGACATGTTGTGGGTGTGTAGTTCTGCAGCTTTGCCGTTACAGTAGAACTGGGAATTAGGATGGTTTTTCTCTCTATGAACCATTCAGCTACAGTATCTGGTTCGGCTACCCTCACTTCTACCTCCTTGTGTTCTTGTTAATATTTTTCCAGAATTAGGGATCTTGTCTAGTGCTAAAGCCTTCCAGTTGATTAGATTTTGCAGGGCAAAATAGATATAGATGTACAGAGTTGTTCAGGTGCTGTGTTTCATGTTAGAATGTGCCCTTTGTAGAGTAATTCCTTCGCTGCACACCTTTTCAAATTTCTTCATTTCCCCTTGTACTGATACTGCATTGATATTTCTTTTAATATTAACAAGTTCTTGATAAAATCGTTTTAGGCAGCAGTGAAACAGCGTGTATACGTCAAAGAATCGTTGGATTTTCTTATACCGGCGAATTCCTTCTAGTTTGACAAGTATATCTTGCTTTAACTAGCCTTTTATCTCCGATTTCTGTAGTGATTTCTTCCTTATTGTTTAATAGAGTTGTTTGGTTTATTAATTTCATTTATGATTGACTGACCCCTTCTTTTATTGTATTTCTTGTTGTTGTTGGGTGCGGGGTATCAGTTTCCATACCGTTTGTTTTTATTGTATTACTCATATTTCAATGTGTTTCATGAGGATATTCACTTTCCTTTGTGGCAACAGAGGTTGCTGCATATACCTTTAATTCTGTGATGACCAAATTTATGTTTTTTTATTGTTGTTGCCGCCTTAGTTTAGGGCCAAGATTTTGGGAAGTAGAGACAGTGGTCCATACAGAATTCCGTGGATTTTAATGCCTTGATTATACTCATGGTTTCCGAATTCATTGTTTCCTGATTTAAGGTTTGCTCCACGTTCTTTCCCGTTTATATTTTTGTTTTTGTTGTTATCGTTTGATGCATTTTGGTCATCATTATGCGTTCCAAACTTTTGAGATACTTGTGTTTCAGTATTGTTCTATGAGTACAATTTGCATTTCCATGGTGTATTTTTTCTTTTAAATTCTCTAATTAGGTTTCTCATAACTTTTTCTTCTTTAGAGAATGCATCTCCTGATGTTGGCTAGTTTGATAGACTTCATCAATATAACTAGATCTGGGTAATTTTTCTTCGAGATTATATATGAATATGCTGCTATACTTTCGTTTTGCGGGTAGAGGACTACTACAACATAAGGGTGTAGGCAAAAAATATAATCTGCTCGTGCCTGTGCTTTTTGATTTTATTTGCGGGACGTGAAGAATAACGTCCGGCACTTTAATTAGATTGTCATAATTTTCCTATGATATATGTCTGGACGTTTCTGGTGTTAAAGTATTTTTCACATGTAACTTTTCGTACTTTTTGAGAAAAAAATTTTGAAGCCCTAATTTCTCATTTTGTTTTCCTTTAACTAAGAAATGTGGATATTAAGTAAATTTTTTGCATTCTCTTGTGTATAATGAGATGATTTGAAACGTAACCTAGTGAGTGTGTATACATGCGTTGTGTGAGTGTTGGAGATTGTACACTATAATAATATATCATTTCTTGAGGAAAAAATAAATACGTTATAATTACTCGCTCGGTATAGCCAACATTTTGTTTGTACTTTTTGGCTTCATTTTATCACTTTATTATCTTTACATGATAAACGTGCTCCGAGTTCTAGTTCTTCTTCCTCCTCCTCCTTCTTCTTCTTCTTCTTCTTCTTCTTCTCAATATCATTATCATTATTATTGTTGTTGTTGTTGTTGTTGTTATTATTATTATCATTATTGAATGAGAAAGCAGTGCAGGAAGTAAAATGGCATTGGGGTAAAATGTACGAAACTCAGTATACCCATCATGACTAACCGTCTGATAAAAGTTATACACCAGGCACGTGCATCACAAACATATGTGTGTGACATGGTTATCTCATATCAAGACAAACAGAGTATGACCTTGCAAGTAGTAATCCATCCCACTTAAATGGTACATCAATAAAAGTTGTTTAATGATGGTGAAGAAAACACCCATATTTCGAAAGGTGAATTATCCAAAACCCAAAGAAATCCTCTCAACACATGGCATGGTGCTCCCCCACTACTTCTGCTCGTGATCCGAGATACACATATCGTCAACCACTCTACTGGTTAAAGTCAAACAACTGACAAACAAATCTGTGGTACTGAGCGTAATATTTCATGTAGTCCATATTTTATACCAATACAAAACAATATACAAGATAAAACTTCCAATCAGAAGCCATGAGAGCCACTGCCTGGTACTGCACCAGGGAATATAATAATAATGATAATAATAATAATAATAATAATAATAATAATAATAATAATAATAATAATAATAATAATATTTCTTCTTCTTCTTCTTCTTATTATTATTAATATTATTGTTGTTGTTGTTTTTGTTGTTGTTGCTTCTGCTGCTGCTGTTGTTGTTGCTGTTAGTACTATAGTGTCACCAAACGCTAGGTAATATTTTATCACTGAGAATTTATTGCTAAATGCAGTTGGAATTGATTCAATTCTCTTCTGATACAGGGTGAGAGTGGTCAAGTGTATATATTTCGGAATATTAAGAAAATTTCATGTGTTTGACTATATGTGTGCTTATATGTGTGCACATGTGTGTGTGTGTGTGTCTGTGTGTGTATATTTCGGTATGTGTGTATAGGCATGAATTCTTACATACTGAGAAAGGCGGTAGGGGAATTATCGTTATTTGCTATATTCGTCACACAGTGTCTGACCAAATTTTACTTCTAATATTCCAGGCCAATTTCAGTTCCTGGCGCTATAAACTATTCAGTGTTAAGACTCTTGATTGATATTCTCTGCTTTATTCGTAAAGTCCATAAAGACGTCTAACGTTTTTCCTTAATCTAAATGAAGCAAAACCAGATAACTTTTCTTTATTATGTCTCTTAACCTATTTGCAGATTAGTCGCTCCACGTCTTACTAAAACTGAAAGATGACATATGTATCAGAATTACCAAGAGCCACAGATTTACTTGAACAGATCGATAACAATTTTTCGCCTCACATGGTGTATTGATTTATACTTTTGCCTTTCCTTATTTCTTGGATATGTGATGGACAGGATATTTAGTTGCAATGCAATTCGTTTCAGATTATAAGAAAGTTACTGATGCATACTTTAGTATACGCCATTCTTTTCAACAATGAGTCGCAGAATTACAGATTTGCTGGAGCGCATTTTCACGGCTTTTCTGTGAATGTTTAATGCAGTTATATACAGGTTTTTCCATTCTTGTCACTGAGCTCATATCATTGATATTTAACTTCATCGGCGTTATTCAGTTCATATATTACACCGGCTTCTATAATTTGGTAACCAAATGAATCAAATAGACAATTTTATTAGCAACAGTAATTCCTGAAATTTAATGGTTTTTACTCATCATAATCCACTCCAAGTTCTTGATGTGTGTGAATCCGCAACTTGACAGGAACGAAATTAAACAATCTAGTTATACGTCGAACAACAGAAATATGTTTCCTAAAGAATAGTTGCGACTGCAAAATTAAAGAAATTATTCGCACAAAGATAATACAATAAAACAAGACTATAAATGTCGAAGAGACAGAATTAAAATTTTAATCTTAAGTATTATATCTTGTATATTGTTACAATAACCGCCAAATATGAGATATTCAGACAATAATAGGAATTACATCATGTTACTGCTCCTAAACTGGTATATCACTTCGCCGTGGCAGAGTTGCAAAAATATTAATGAAGGGGCGATGACTCATGTTGGCTCCAATATTTAAGTACCATAAGTTGAAACTCGTTCTTTTCATTGTAATTATTGTTAAGGATTGAAACAGTAACACACTGCAAATGATTGGTTGAATACAAGAATCGAAACTATGACATATATGTTACTTTACCGTCACCCCCTTTTTTTATGATAACGGTGAGTGAGGTTTAAAACCAGTGACTGAAAGAAAACATCAACGAAGTTGAATACAAACGCATACAAATTAGGCACAAGGACATAGAATCGAAACTAATTGTATATACACACACACTTAGAGATAACGACGGACACACGTTGAAGAAAACACCTACATACATACACAGATGCACATTTCCAAGCTATAGAAAATGATATTTCCTTAAGATACTGAGCAGGCGGGATCAAATTCAGACACCTTTGTTTGGGAAACTAACTCCATTCGACTATACATTGCTCTCTTGCTCTCTCTCATTCTGTCTCTTAAACCCACACATATACACAAAGGCAAACGCACAGACACACACACGCACACAAACAATGCATATTAGATTGAAGGATTGAAGGATCATTCACTCAAGTACAAATTTATTATTCTTTAACAAGAATAGTATTGAAAAAGTGGCTTCGAATTTTCAGCCAGCTAAACCATCATCGGACAGTCCAGTAACGGTATAGATAGCCAAAACTTTGCAGCCAGTGACAAGACACTATACATGTTAAAGAATAATTTGTGTGTGTGTGTGTGTTTCTCTATGTGTATATGAATGTATATGTATGGATATGTACGTACATACATCCAAACATACATTACCAACACTAACCATAAAACGCAGAATTGATGCAGAAACCTTCGCTATAGCAATAGGCTAACTGCAGAACGGGAAGGCACTTGGAAGGGATCTAATACTTGGTTATTGATTCATACAGTCATACATACATACATGCATACATTGATACATACATATATGCATGCATACATTGATACATATATACATACATACATTATGCTCTGTTAGCAAGTTAATTATTTGATGTATCTTTATGAAGAATTTTAGATTTCAAAACAGATATTTCTTCTTTCTTTTTCTGCAACTCGCACTAATCTTATTCTACTTAACAATCTTCTAAAGCCTTTTGAATATGCTCATACCACACAGTCCATTTGAAGAATCTCAGAATCTTAGATATATTTATTTTCTCTTAATAGCTAATTCTTAAAGTTGCGTCAATAAATACTTGAAATTGTAGTGTATTGCAAACATCTGGTGAACGTATTCTGAACTTGCATGAAATATGTTGCTAAATTTTTCCCGCAACAGATATGAAGACAACAGTATACAATGGCAATATAAATGCACATGTGGCTTAGTGAGATTTATTACTGAGATGGAATTAATATTTTAATAGTAGGAAATTCTAAATGGTCGAGACATAACTAATGTAAGCATGTTTTATACCAACATAAATATATATATATATATATATATATATATAATATATATATATATATATATATATATATATATATTATATATATATATATATTATTGTGCAACATATGACGTATAATAGAAGCTCCGTACGTTTCTATATACGATTAAGAATGGAAATCTATTACACATAAGCGTTGCATATGTACTTATGTATATGTAACTATACATATACGTATGTATGTCTATTTATATGTTCATATGTATATATATACATATATATATATATATATATATTTGCTTGTTTCAGCTTAGAGATGCGGCCATGCAGATGCACCGCCGTGTTTTGCTACACTGTTATTACGACGAACCTCGTCTAATATGTGGCACTCGGTGAAGAATGGAGTTTGACATAGCTACTCTCATTTGCACCTCATGCCGTGAGGTAGGTTCATCTGGGACTCTCGTCAGGAAGATGTCCAGATTTGATTTAAAAACTGCTACATCTACTTTGTGCATGTTCCTCAGACTCTTTGGGAGGATATTAAAAAGCTGTGGGCCCTTGAAACCCAGGCTGTTGCAGAAGCTGGTCCTGAAGCGTGATGTCATTGCTGGGATATTTGGCACTATGCAGTGTCGTCTCGTTCTAGTATTGGTGTAGCTTGCAATGCCAAACTTTGGCACAATTCCTTCCAGGATCTTCCTGACATATATTACTGCATACCTCTCCCGTCTTCTCTCTAGGGAGTAGAGTCTTAGCTGTTTCAACCTTTCCCAATAGCTGAGCCGTTCCAAAGAGACGATCTTCTTTGTGAATCTTCTCTGGATTGATTCAAGGTCCGCTGTTAATTTTACACTGGTGGGTGACCATAGCTTTGAGCAGTAATCCAGGCGGCTGAGGACGAATGTCCACCAAAGGACCATCGTGGTTTCCTTATCTCTTGTTCTGAATGTTCTTAGGATCCACCCAGCCAGTTGTCTGCACTTTGTCGACATCCTGGTAATGTGCACTTGGAAAGAGGTATCATCACTCATGTCGATACCCAGGTTCCTCACAGTCTTAGGCTCTGGGATTGAAATTCCTTGTGGACCGGTTTATCCTGTAAGATTAATATTCAGTTTTGGATGCTGGTAGCGCAGGGCCTGGAATTTTTCAGCATTAAACTGCATATTACTATCCTCAGCCCATCTGTAGATTGAGTCCAACTCCTGCTGCAGATAAGCACCATCGCTAGGTTTCTGTATTTTCTGCGAGACTTTCGTATCGTCTGCATAGCTTGCCAGAGTGGCTATCCGGGCATTTGAGGGCATATCTAAGAGGGCCACTATAAAAAGCAGAGGTCCCGAGACAGTGCCCTGTGGAACACCGCTCATTATTTGTGTGTTCATAGAGACTGCTCCATTAACCATTACTGCCTCACTCCTATCTTTCATATATATACATATATATGTGTACGTGCATGTATGTGTGTTTATGAGGTAATATACATCTCCACTCTTGGATTTTCCATAAGAACAAACTTTACTGCGCTATTTATCATAAGAGAAACTCTCATATTAGCTTTTCTCTGTTACTTCTAGCACCGAGACTACCAAACACATGATTTCTACCTTCTTTAGTCTTGTCAAATCTGGACATATTTGTGTGTGAGTGCGTAAGAGACAATGAGTCAAATAGTGTGTGTGTGTGTCTGTGTATGTGTGCGAGAGAGAGAGAAAAAGAGAGAAAGTAAGAGAGTGTGTGCTTGTGTATGAATATGTGTGTGTATGTGTGTCTGTGTGAGCTCGTTCGTGTGATGCAACAGCAGCGATGCGACGGTAGTCTGGAAAGGAATTATTCAAGGGATTTCGACCTTTGCTCTAATGTCAAGAACTAGAGAACGAATGTAATCGCCTTAAAAATACAGGCCATGTTGGTGAGAAATAATTTAAGTAAGGAGAAATGTCTCTAGCATGTTATGCTGAATAAAAAAAAGGCTAAAGTGTAGAAAATGGATGAAGAGCATGCGGAATAACGTGATGAGCAAAACTTAAATGCCATCCTAAACTTTTATTTAAAGCATAATCTCACAAATGTAATGTACTTAACAAACACCATTTTGAATTTCTTTCAGGGGAGAAAGAATTCATATTTAGAGATAGCAGATATATAATATGAAATAAACATTTAGGTACGGAATATGCAGTTAATATGCAACGTGTAGCTCAGGATATTTTGACAACTAAGGATTAAATGATTGCACGAGTAACTTAAAGTCTAACAAGTACACACATAAACGGATAACAAGGATATATTTATATTTATATATATATATATACGTCAGCGCACACACATACACACGTTCATAAACACACGCACACATTATCTTCATACACAAACACAAGTTTGTTTACAAACGCATGCCAGGTTGACAGTTCTCCTCCTTGTCTCTCATGCTTCAGGCGACCTCCAACTTTTCCGTACATTTGAGCATGTGTTGACAGTGTAATTCAGAACGTTTTCTTTTTCCATTTTTCCCGTCTCGTCGATTCTTTCTACGCATGAGCGTATTAAAACGAAACGTAAAGCATCTTCTGTTTTAATTTTTCCTGAGCCTAACCGTCATACAGACTGTTGGTTTGTTTTTTTTGCCTCATCATTTTCTTTTGCCCAATATGTGTGCGAGTGTTTGTCGGTGCTTGTATGTGTGAGTATGTGTCCTAGTGCGTGTTTGCGTGTGTGACTGTGTGTGTTCATGTGTAGATACGTACACACACATTTACAATCAGAATTTTGTAAGTTCTGCGTGGTCGAGGAGAAAGAGATAATATTTCCTGTGATGTCATTAAGAACCAGACTGTGCACTAAAAGTACGTCAACTCCACAAAAAGTGACAACAAAATCAAACTGAGGTATTCATCTCCGGGCCTATATTAATCATTCTTTTAGGCTTGTTACAAAATTGTCGTTGAAATGATGAAGTAGGTTTACGCTTGAATTCGAATAGATGGCTGGTATTTGTATCTACTGATATACGTATCTGCAAGTGTGTATGTGTTTGTATGTATATTACACATGGAATCTTTCACATATGTACGCATATCAAATATTGAAGCACATTCTCAATAGTAGTGTTTCAAAATCTGTTTTACCCTTTTGTGTTTCAAATTTCCAGCAGAATTGCACTCGTCAGTTTATTCACCTTTGAAAAACTACATCCGTTACGAGCAGATCTATTTCTCCGGCAAGATGTCAGAGGAAGAATGGCCGTATAAATCACGTTTGCTTAATTATATTTGATCTATAGATTAATTTTGTTTAAATTTGAAGTTGAGATTTTCTACCGAATTAATCATCTCTACACTATGTTGTTATTTTCTCTATCTCTGTTATGTTATTTGTCTCCTTTGCATGATTTGTAACTCTATTTTCATTATCTGCTTAATCACTTGATTTTCGATGTCAGCATTATCAACATAACATCCTTCGAGTTGCAAACAAAACGCTGCACCAGGCAGTAATATTATCTATTTTCTCGTTCACTTAGGTGATGCTTATGTTTGAAAAATGTTTTGAATTTAACTTTGTTCATAATATCGAATTTGCCTACTTCCTAATTCGTAGTAAATATATTTTTCATCTTTATCCTCTAAAAGTCCAGTCTAGTTTTATATTCCATTTCAAACCTACACTCTAGATATTGTTCCGGACAGCACTATCAATTTTCCCATCTTAATGAATTCAAGATTTTCGCGTAGAACTATATGAAACACGAGAGCTGCATTTGTGAAACAAATTACTCACACACCTCTTTAACGTGAAAAAAGGTCATTTATAAAATCCTATGATTTCATCAGCATCAGAAAATATATTAAACATGATAATCCTATGAGTAACGATCAATATCACATAGGCTTTCACTTAATCTACAAGATTAAAAGGCAATCATAGTATCTCAAGGAAGTTCGGTTGTACATGCGCGCGCACACATATACATATGTACATTATATATATATGTAATAATGTAGAACAAACAGTAAAAGGATGTCATTATAGAGGTACGATTGATTTTCGTCGGCTACTAATGGCGCAGATGCAATGAAAATCCACTGAATAAAAGGGAAGTTATTCTAATAGATAGCAAAAAGGAAAAAGAAGATCAAAAAGTAGACGCAACCATATTCTCACAATATATTATTATTATTATTATTATTATTATTATTATTATTATTATTATTATTCAGTAGTTTTATTTTTATAGCGTGCTTTCACTTCACTACCGAGCGCAGCACTGTGTGCCTTGGGTATGTGCTGTGATTTGTTGTGATGCTCTGATGGTTATTGTATGGAAAGTGTTCTGCGTAGGATGTGTGCAGTGCCTAGTAGTGCAATTTTCTGTATGTTATATGTGTTTGTAAGTCCTGGTGTTTTTGTTATGTATTTGTCTGAATATTTTTTATCATGCCTAATGCACCTACTATGATAGGAATTGTTTCTGTTTTCAGGTTCCACATTCTAGTTACCTCTATTTCCAGGTCTTTGTATTTTGAGAGTTTCTCCATTTCTTTTAGAGACACGTTGCCATCTGCCGGTATTGATACATCAATTAGAAAGCATTTTTTTTTCTTCATGATCTCTGACAACTATATCTGGTCTGCTGGCCTTAATTTCTCTATCTGTGTGTATCGGCATATCCCAGAATATGGTTGCTTTCTCGTTTTCTGTGACATTTTCTGGTGTGTGCCTATACCATCTTTTTTCTGTTGTTATTCCATAATGTTGGCATAGCTTCCAATGTATGTAGGTTCCAACTCTGTCATGTCTGTGAATATATTCCTTCTTAGCCAGGACTGGGCAGCTAGAGATAATATGATTTATTGTTTCTTGTCCATCTCCACATATTATTATTATTATTATTATTATTAGTATATTATTATTATTATTATTATGATAATATATATATATATATATATATATATATATATATATATATATATATATATATATATATCTAATATAGGATTAAGTTTTTCGAAAAAAAATTATCAATGGCCAGCATATTAAAAAATACGTTTAAAGGTAAAATTTATAAACAACTTATAAACAAGAGCAAAAGAAAATAATCTAATGCCAAATATGCCGAAACTAGACACATCGTCCATAACCATATACTTTATCACAATAAGCACGTTTCTCGAAGAAAGCCAACAGAAATTTCTAAAAAATTCCGTTATTACCATATCGGACCCTATTTCAGAGTTAGTAAGAACCTTTCCTTCCTCAGTGATAAATGCGGCAAAGAAATAAATGAAATACTTACACATACCCATGGAAGAAGCAAACACTAAGTCATGAGCACAACTAAGTACCCCAAATATATCCAAAATAGAAATTCTGCAGCCCATTGGAGGCACGTGCGATTCGAACTGAAACTCTCACAGAGTGAGACAGTCCGGAGGTGAACAGTATTAAATTTACACACATACACACACACACACATATATATATATATAATATATATATATATATATATATATATATATATATATATACATGCGTGTGTATGTACGTATATATACGCTTATATGTACGTACATAGTGTGCCAAAAGTCACTGATTGGTTACAATTTTTAATAACTTCCTTAACTTTACACATAAAGGTATGAAATGTTGATGCGATATAAAGGACATAATCGAAATAGTGAAGGCACGTGGCTCAGTGGTTAGAGCGTCGAGCCTACGATCGTGAGGTTGTGAGCTCGAATCCCGGACCGGGCTGCGTGTTGTGTTCTTGAGCAAGAGACTTTATTTCACGTTGCTCCAGTTCACTCAGCTGTAGAAATGAGTTGCGACGTCACAGGTGCTAAGCTGTATCGGCCCTTGCCTTTCCCTTGGACAACATTGGTGACGTGGAGAGGGGAGGCCGGTATGCATGGGCGACTGCTGGTCTTCCATAAAACAACCTTGCCCAGACTTGTGCCTCAGAGGGTAAATCTCTAGGTGCAAACCCATGGTCAGTGTCTGACCGAAGGGGGTCACCAATGGAAATTGATATGCACAAACCAAATTTGGCATCACCACTACATTACATATGACAAATGACATCGCTTAAACGGCAGTCATTTTCAGCTTCACACGCCCGTTCTCTTTCCAAAATTTGCACCATAACACACTCAAGAGTTTCGGACTCTACGTTTCTGATTCTCTGATGATGTTCTCCTTCCGTTGCACCAGGGTCTCCGGTTAGTTGACGTAAACCCTCTTTTTCAAGCATCCCCAGAAGAAAAATACGGACTAGCCACGTCTGGGTAACGTGAAAGCAAGTTCGCATTGCCGTGGCTGGAGATTATACTCTCTTCAAAGCACAGCATTGCTTTCTTGCACTACGAACAGTTGCCTCATCTTGCTGGAACAATGAAAGGGGTCTATTTTTAATGGCCGGTCTCAGTTGCAGATAAAGAGTGGGATTGTGTCAACAAACTGGAAACTCTGGTCCAATTGAAGGACAACATCAATAGAGAAATCGGAGGAGTGGCATCTGAAACACTTGAGGTTGTTACAGTGCAACGT